>NW_024423564.1:11197032-11308144 GCF_017311325.1 Ursus maritimus
CCTCCCTCCCTCCCTCCCTCCCTCCCTCCCTCTCTCTCTCTCGCTCTCTCTCTGTCTTTCATGAATAAATAAATAAAATTGAAAAAAAAAAACCTCCTTGTCAGATCATTTGAACATGCTCTATGCTCATCAGGGAGTCTGCTTGAGATTCTTTCCCTCTCCCTTTGCCCCTTCCCCAACTCTTTCTCTCTCTCTCTCTCAAATAAATAAAATCTTTTAAAAAGATGAATTTTATAGTATGTAAATTATACATCAATTTTTAAAACTGTTCAGTGAGAAGTTGGAGATCTGACAATAGGGCTTTTCCCATTCAAAGTTTTCCTTGCATCCTAAATCCCCTACTTCTAGCCTAAGGCCATTAACAAAAGGTGAGGAGAGAGCCAGAGTCCTGTCTGCCTCCAAGTTTGTTCCTGAGTGCTCTCTACAGGTATTAAGGAGCCTATTCCTGCCATCTTCTTTGGACTCACCCTTCCTTTGCTTGCAAGATTGAATTAGAGTTCAGTCTGTTCTCATAGGAAAAACTTTGGGGATAGCTTTCAAAAGATCTTGTGCAATATCTCCAGTTTTTCAAACCTCTTTGTTTTTCTATACACGCTCTGGTCTCTTAGGTTACCCTCAGGGTCTACTCGCTCTGCCTTTCCCATCCAATAATTTTGCATGTGGAGTGCCTACGAATATACGAACCAACTGATAGGAATCTAGCATCTTGGATTATATGTTCCTGGAACGATTCTAAATTCCTTGGTAAACTCCTGTGTACTCTCTCTAGGCTCTTGAAAGTCCTTGGCAACGATTCTCACTTGTGTTTGTAATTCATCCCTTCACTTTCATTTTGTAAGATTCGCCAAGAAAAGAGGCCAAACAGAATCCTGGTGGAGCTGCTCCCAAAGCTTCTATGTGGGTTAGTAGAAGGAAGTGGAGACAGTGGATGGAAATAAGCTGCACTTTGCACCTGAGCCCCCCTCCTCCAGAACTGACGGGCTTCTCTGCCCAGCTGCGGAGAGGGTGAAAGGCTGACAGATGACACTAAGTCCCTCTCTGGGAATTGCCCTCAGCTGAAGAAATCTATCTCATCTGACCACACGTCCCTCTTGGTGGCAGCCTACCCCACCGCTGGACTAGTATAAAGGCCCGCTAGCCTCATTTTAGGACATGGCTGACAGTCCGACTCCAGAGTTCACCAGGGGGTTAGCTGAGGCCTTCGGAGTGCCCTGCAATTCAACTTCCCTTCTGCCCAGCGCTGCCCTTTTCACTCCCCACAGGCATTGTTCCTGAGAGGGTCCTCCCCACTAAACGCCTTGTACACAAACCTCCGTCTTGGGGTCTGTTGTTTTGAGGAAGCTAACCCAGAAAGAGGCAAACATAAAACTTGGAATGGAGAGGAGGTCGTTAGGTACCGTTAACACACTGCCCTTCCTGTTTACGGGATTACTCCCACCTGTTAGTTTTCCTTCCCCTCGAGGACTCTTGCATGCCTCATCTGGGAGAATAATCAATCACAGAAACACGTGCTTACTGTGTGCGGTGCACTATTCCAAGTTCTTTAGATAAAATCACTCACTGCTCGCCACAACCCTCTAAGTTAGTTACTGTTATTATTCCCCGGGAAAGGACACTAAAGTACAGACTGGTTAAGTGATTTGCCAGGGGAAGTGGAAGTTTAGATCCAAATAGATCCAAACCGACTCCATTTGTTTCCATAAGCGGCCCCCAAGACTGCTGGGACAAAAGGCTGGGGAGGGGGGGCAGCAGAAGGGGAAGTTCAAGTGGACACACTGTTTTCCATTTTCCATTCCCACCAGCAATGTATGAAAGTTCTCATTTTTCCACATCCTTGCCAGCACTTGTGATTTTCCTTTTTGTTTTTGTTTTGATAATAGACACCCTGATGGTACGGGCCATGTGAAGTAGTATTTCATTGTGGTTTTGATTTGCAGTTCTCTAATGGCTCGCAATATGGGGCATCTTTTCATGAGTTTATCGGCCATTTGTGTATCTTGCTTGAAGAATGTCAAGACCTTTGCTCATTTTCGAATTGGGGTTTTTGGTGTTGAGTTGTAGGAGTTCCTTATACATTCTGGATAGTGATTCCTTTTCAAATACGTGATTTGCAAATATCTTTTCCCATTCTGTGGGAGAAAACTCCCACTCACCTTTGCCTTCTGTAAACTCTAAGATGAAGTCTTCAGATACCTTCCCCCAGTCGTGACTGTCTTGTGTTGTTTTCAAGTACTTCTGTTTGCCTCTGTCATGATTTTACAGCCAGCATCGAGACTATGGCTATGATCTCAGTCTCTCCCCTCCCTACCCCCTTGTTCCAATAGCACTTGGCATAATTCTGGGATAGGTGATCCCCAGAGATACAGCCTCTGGGAACTAGAAGGGGGTCCTGGGCGTCATCTAATCACCCTTCCTTTCTGAAGTTCAGAGACTCACAGCTAGTTGGAGGTAGAAACAAGACCCAGTCCCAGAATGCAGGGTCCACTTGCCTGCTCCTTTCCTTTTCTCTCCATGTCCTCTCATATTGCCCCCTCCAAGCTCACTGAATCGTAGGCATTTCCACATGTGTACTATGTCAGGTCTCTCTGTGGAGCAGGAATAGATTCTGGAGGAAGACTGCCTAAAGTCAAATCCCCACTATGCCTCTTCCTAGCTGTGTGGTCTTGGGCAAGTTACCAAGTCTCTCTGTGCCTCAATTTCCACATTTATGAAATTGCTACAATATGAGTACCTCCTCATGTATTGTGAGGAGTACATACACACAGTCCCTGGTCTACAGTAAATACATAATACATGTTAGCTCTTACCATTTTTGCCTTTAGGCCTTCAAACTTGCTGTTCTCCTTGCTTAGATTAAATTCCCTTATCCTAGATGTCACCTCCTACACCAAATGTCTTCACCTAACTGTGTATTGTCTCCTCTAGAAAGTCTTTCCTGATTCCTCTAGAATGGGTTGGATTGAGTGTACTTTCTCTGCTTTCCTGATATCGCTTGCTAAAACATTCGTTCTTACCGTATACTAGGTATTGCTGTAAGCACTGGGGTTACAACAATGGACAAAAAGGAAGAAATATTTCTTTTTTTTTTTTTAAGATTTTATTTATTTATTTATTTATTTATTTGGGATAGAGCAAGAGGGAGCAAGATAAGGCGAGAGAGCATGGGGGAGGGTGAAGCAGGCTCTCCACTGAACAGGGAGCCCAACTCGGGGCTCCATCCCAGGGCTCCAGGATCATGACCTGAGCCAAAGGCAGACACTTAACCAACTGAGCCACCCAGTCGCCCTGGGAAAAATATTTCTTTCCTCAGGGAGCTATAATTCTAGTACACATGATAAGATAGTTATAGTATCTTAGATAGTGATAATTTCACCAAAGACAAATAAAGCAGGAACGGAGATCTAAACAGTCAAGGGTTGCAATTTTATTTTTTATTTTTTTTAATGTTTATTTATTTATTTTTTTAAAGATTTTATTTATTTGACAGAGATAGAGACAGCCAGCGAGAGAGGGAACACAAGCAGGGGGAGTGGGAGAGGAAGAAGCAGGCCCATAGCAGAAGAGCCTGATGTGGGGCTCGATCCCATAACGCCAGGATCACGCCCTGAGCAGAAGGCAGACGCTTAAACGCTGTGCCACCCAGGCGCCCCAAGGGTTGCAATTTTAAATGGAGTTGCCAAGGACCACTAGAGAAGGTCACACTTGAGTAAAGGCCTGAAGAGGTACATTAGTCAGGGTTCCACCAGAGGAACTCCTAGTTAATGCTTGATTGAATAACTGGGGCCTACATCTTAACCAAGTTGACACATAAAACTGACTGTCATGGGAGGTGAATCAGCGAGGCATGCAAATGTCTGGGGGAAGAGTACTCTAGGTAGAGGGAACTCTGGAATAGAGCCCTGGCTTAGAAGCACTCAAGGAGCATTCCAAGAACAAAAAATACACCAGTGTGTTTGGAATCAGAAAGCAAAGAAGAGAGTAGCAAGAAATTGAAGTCAGAGAGATTCTGGGGGCCAGATCATGGATGGCTTTGTAAGCCATTGTGATGAATCTTCCAATCCATGCAGGCCTTTATGTTTGCTGGTCAGTGGTGGTTTTAATTTTCAAAAAAGCCTTATCGAGATATAATGGACAATAAACTGCACGTATTTACAGTGTACAGTATAAGTTTTGACATGTGTGTACTCCATCAGCACAATCAAAATAGTGAACCCATCATACCCTTGCGCCCTTTTGAATCCCTTCTGCTGCTCCCCATTGCACTTCTCCTCTTTTCCCAGAAGCTACTGAGCTACTTTCTATCACTGTAGTTTACGTTTTCTAGAATTTTATATAAATGGAATCATGTAGAATGTATGTTTCTGTTTTCTTTCATTCAGTGTCATTATTTTGAGATTCATGCATGCTGTTGTGTATATCAGTAGTTTATTGCTTTTGAAAAAAATTGCACTTGATCATAGCCAAAAGGCCAAGAAGCTGTTTTTTTAAAAATCGAAGTATAGGGGCGCCTGTGTGGCTCAGTCAGTTAAGTGTCTGCCTTCGGCTCAGGTCATGATCTCAGGGTCCTGGGATCGAGCCCTGCATCGGGCCCCCTACTCAGTGAGGAGTCTGCTTCTCCCTCCCCCTGCTCTTGAGCTCTGGCTTGCTCGAGCTCATGCTCTCTCTCTCCCTCTCAAATAAATTTAAAAAGTCTTAAAAAAAAAAAGAACTATTGCATTGATATCATGAGGAATATTGGTCTGCAGTTATCTTTTTCTTATAATGCCTTTGTCTGATTTTGGCATCAGGGTATTTCTGGTTTCATAGAATGAGTTGTAAAGTATACCTTAGTGTTCAATTTGCTGGAGAGTTTGTGTATAACTGGTGTATTATTTCTTCCTTAAGTGTTCAGTAGAATTCACCAGTGAAGCCATCTGGGCCTGGAGGTAGTTTTCTTTTTGGGAAGGATTTTAAATATAAATTGAATATATAGGGCTACTAAAATTATCTCTTTTTAAATGAGCTTTGATATTCTGTATCTTTTAAGACATTTACCTATTTTTTTTTTTTTATTTATTTGACAGAGAGAGACACCCAGCGAGAGAGGGAACACAAGCAGGGGGAGTGGGAGAGGAAGAAGCAGGCTCCTAGCGGAGGAGCCTGACGTGGGGCTCGATCCCAGAACGCTGGGATCACGCCCTGAGCCGAAGGCAGACGCTTAACGACTGCGCCACCCAGGCACCCCCAAGACATTTACCTATTTTATCTAAGTGGTCAAATGCACAGGCATAACATTGTTCATAATAGTCTCTTATGATCCTTTTCATATCTGTAGGACCTGTCATGATATCCTCTCTCATTACTGATATTGGTAATTTATATCGTCTCTTTTTTCTGGTCAGTCTAGAGAGAGATTTACCAATTTTATTCATCTTCTCACATTCAAAGGGGTTGAGTAGAGTAATGACATGGTATGATTTACGTTTAACACTGTCATTCTCGCTACTTGGTCTAAAATAGAATGTAGGAGAGGAAGAGAAAAAGCAGGTAGACCAATTAGGGGGGAATTAAAATAATCCAAAGGAGAGATAATGGTGGTTTAGGCCAGGCTGTTAGCAGTGGAAATGTCAATGGTCTGATTTTTAGTCTAGTTTGATGGTACAATAGATAGGATTTGCTGATAACAGAATGTAGGGTATGATGGGGCGCCTGGGTGGCACAGCTGTTGAGCGTCTGCCTTCGGCTCAGGGCGTGATCCCGGCGTTATGGGATCGAGCCCCACATCAGGCTCCTCCGCTAGGAGCCTGCTTCTTCCTCTCCTACTCCCCCTGCTGTGTTCCCTCTCTCACTGGCTGTCTCTGTCTCTGTCAAATAAATAAATAAATAAAATCTTTAAAAAAAAAAACACAGAATGTAGGGTATGAAATAAAGAGTGGTATGGAATAAAGTATTGTTCTAGGTTTGGGGGCTGAACAACTGAAAGAATTAAGTTGTCATTTACTGAGAGAAGAAGAAAAGGTTTCGGAAATGGGAAGACCAGGCGCTCCGTTTTAGACATGGTAAATTTGAGCTATCTGTTAAATTTCCAAGGAGGCAGCTGAATATACCATTTTGAGTTCACAGGAGAAGATTGGGCTGGCGATACAAAATTCTGGAGTCATCAGCATCTAAATGGGTTCACAATTCGGGTTCTTTGGGAAGCACATTCTGAGGCCGACTTCAGTGTTTCGGCTGTTTAATTGAGAATGAATGCGCTTAGGATCAACATCTCTGGAAGGAAGGAGAGGAAGCAGGATTGGGCAGAAGCAGTTGAGCTACCATACAGGCCTGGAGCCGAAATGGCCTGTCAGAGTTGTCCTATGTGAGGTTGAACTAGGAAGGCCTCTTGACTCAACTACTTATTGAATTTTGACCATCCGCAGAAAGACATGGCCTTAGGCAAGGTGGCTCTCTACAGCTGAGGTAATCCCTGAAAGAGCCAACAGCTGAAGGCTGCCCAGTGACAGTACATTGGCAGCTAGGGCAAGAGGCCTTTCTTGAAGGAGTATCTGGGTGGTCCATCAGAGTGTCCACCGCTAATGGTATTTAAAACCACAAGACTGGGGCGCCTGGGTGGTGCAGTCGTTAAGCGTCTGCCTTCAGCTCAGGGCATGATCCCAGCGTTCTGGGATCGAGCCCCACATCAGGCTCCTCCGCTAGGAGCCTGCTTCTTCCTCTCCCACTCCCCCTGCTTGTGTTCCCTCTCTCTGGCTGTCTCTATCTCTGTCAAATAAATAAATAAAATATTAAAAAAAAAAAACCCACAAGACTGGACGAGCTCACTGAGAGAGTGATATAGTTAAGGGTAAGGTACAATGACAGGGACCTGGGGCACCTTAGGTTGACTAAGGGGACTAGGAAGGAACCAGCAAGGGAATAGGAGAAGAGCTAATGAAGTGAGAGAAAAGACCTGTGAGCATGGGATCCTACAAGTCAAGAAAACATAAAACAACAATAGCTGTTCTTAGTACAATTTAATCCTGACAACAGTCTGAAGTAGAGCCTATTATTATCACCATCCCCACATTATATATGACAAACTTGAGGCACAGAGTTTAAGAGTCTTTCTCAAGGCTCCGCAGCTGGTGGTGGTGGTGGAGCTGGGATCTGGAACTTCTTCCGGCTCACAAGTCCACACTCTTGACTGCCTCACTACATGGATCCAGAGAACTGTGAAAAATGCTGCCAACAGGTGAAGTAAAAAGACCAAGAACTGACCATCAAATTTGACAATGTGAACTTAGCAAAGTTAGTTTTACTGGAAGATAGGTGGGAAAGCCTGAAGGGCGTAAATTCAAACAAGCACTTATCACAGGGTGTTGAAATTATCCATTTACTTGTCTATCTCCCCGCATCGACTAGAAGAATACGGAGGAGAGAGACTACGCTTTGTCTGCTTATTTACGGTGCCCGACACATAGTAGGTGCTTAAGAGATAGATGCTGAATGAACACAGGTTTATTTGTTCACTTTTTTATTCGATGACAAAATTCCTTTGTCTTCACTCTACTATGTGTCCTCCTGATTGAGTCCAATCCTATAAATCACTAATATGACGAGCGAAGGACACCCAAATCTGTGCGTGTGTGCGTGTGTGCGTGCATGTGTGCGTGTGTGCGTGTGCGTGCATGTGTGCGTGTGCGCGTGGGCTTGTGTGTACACACAGGTCTACAGGTGAAGAGCGTACTTGGAGGTGGAATGATGATCTTCTAATCCAGGCCACTTTAGCAGACGCTGTTCCATGTCTTCCATCTTGAGATTTAAGAAAGCAGCGTGGAAGGCCAGATGTTAACATGTTGGGTGTGTTTCCTCTTTTTCAATCTTCCAGCAATAAACTTTTTAAAAGAAATAAACCAAAAAATCACGTCTGCTTCTTTACTTCTGAAACACGACTTCCCCCAAGCCTTGAGTTGAGAAATGACCTTTCTTTAGACAAGTTTAATGTAACTGCTGCCCACTGGTGGAAGCTGCACGTCCTCCGTGGTCTTGAGCAGATGCTGTAGGAAGCGTCCCCTGAGCTGGACAAGGGGCTGAAGCAAGTGGCTCAGCAGCACGTTTCTCCTTATTTTCTCTGCCATTTGGGCTGCAATAATTTCCAGGGACTAATGAAGTGAACAGTTAAAGCTTATTTTTCGATCAAAACTCACTTCATTTCAGGGGCACCTGGATGGCTTAGTGGGTTAAGCATCCGCCTTCAGCTCAGGTCATGATCTCAGGGGTCCTGGGATCAAGTGCCGCATCGGGCTCCTGGGATCAAGTCCCTCATCGGGCTCCCTGCTGCTCTCTCTCTCTCTGCTGCCACTCCCCATTTGTGCTCGCTCTCTCTCAAATAAATAACAAAAATTAAAAAAAAAAAAAAAAACACCTCACTTCATTCCAGCAAATAGTAAAGGGAACCAGGGGAGGGAGGAAAAATACATAGGGATTCAGCTCATTTAAGTACCAAGTTTCTTCTCCGTGGAAAACCAAATTGCTTGACACTGGGAAATGGCTTTTCCTTTTAAGATCAAATTGGTTTGGGGTTTTTCCTTTACAAAAGCTAGCCGGGAAAGAGAAAAATGAGCCCGCTGGACACCAGCTTCGGAGAGACTTGGGTTTACAACTTGGCTGTGACACCGACTGACTTTAGGCCAGCTATTTAACATCCCGCACCTGGGTCTCGATGCACACCAAAGAAAGGCAAGTGGAGTGACTCTTTGTAAATTTGAATAAGGATTAGGGAGTAAGGTGTGTGCAGCCTTCCTGGGCTTAGTGGAGCGGTAGAGAGCTACTGCTGTCTTGCGCCTCTGGTTTGCAGGCTGAGCGTGCGAATGACGTCTGTGTGAGCCCGTGCAGAGGACACGTGACCTGCATGAGCAAGGGTGAGGGCGCCGAGCGGGAGGGCGGGTGTGTGGGGTGCGCCTGGATGCCAGGGGAGCCCTGGGAGTCGTGGCCGCGATCTCTCTGCAGCTGAAGAAGTCCGTGTTCCTCCCTTCTGTGGACGTCGGCAGACCAGCGTGGGAGGAAACCGCGAGAGGACTCTTCAAGCAAGGGTCCTCCGTCCTTGGATTGAGGGGTGTGGGACCCCTTTTCTTGCAGCAGGAACAGCTCGGGAGCCCCGTTGCCATACCTCCATCAGTTTCCGGTGACTTGTGAAAAGACTTCAAAGAAGGAACTTCAGGGGTGTCCGTGGGGTGCATTTGGTTGGGCCTTGGACTTTTGGTTTCAGCTCAAGGTGGTGAGATCCAGCAACCTCCTCCTTGGCTCAGTGGAGAGTCTGCTTGGGACTTTCTCTCCCTCTCCCTCTACCCCTTTTCCCATGCTGCTGGGTTTCCCCCGTGCAGCTGGGCTCTCTCTCAAATAAATAAATACATCTTTTTTTTTTTCTTAAAGAAGGAACTTCAGAAACGTCACTTGCCATTCCCATTTTAAAAATCTTGATGACATGACCCTAAAGAACACGTCTGTGAATGCTTATCTGTCTCTACACAGGGAGAGAAAGGACAGCAGAAGACACAGCGCTGTGGACTGCCAGCAAGGCCCGCAGGAAGAGAGGTACACGTTCCCCCTGAAATTCTGCAAAACAGCCTCAAATATGCACCTGCCTGCTTCAAGCATGCATCAGGACACAGGAGCCACAGTGAAACAACTTGAGTAAGCAGACGGAGGAGCTGCGACGCTGGAGGTGGGGGAATGTAACAGGCACTGTGGTAATGGGGTGCTCTTTCCTCCCTGCACTCTCCACCCCAGCCACCTGTCTCTAAGCAACCTGTTCTAAC
Source organism: Ursus maritimus (assembly GCF_017311325.1). Classification (NCBI taxonomy): domain Eukaryota; kingdom Metazoa; phylum Chordata; class Mammalia; order Carnivora; family Ursidae; genus Ursus; species Ursus maritimus. The sequence goes on from NW_024423564.1 coordinate 11,206,809, forward strand.
AGACACATGAGAAACACCTATGTATTACTAGGAACATTAAGAAAGACTCTCTCATTTAATTCCCACAATGCCCACAGCAGGTAGGTGCGTAGGTAGGTAGGTCCTTAGGTGTTACTATCTCTATTTTATAGAGCAGGAAATGGAGAATCAAGGACATCACACAGCTTGCTGTAGGTCCTGGAGTCCGGGTTGACGCTCTGTCTCCTGACGACGCCCGAAGTACTGCTATCCCTGGGCCTTGAGCGTTTGGGTTGTTGCTATCAAGGTGATTCAACCATCATCATGGTCTTCTGATTATCAAAGACATACATGCTTACCAGAAGACAGAGGGAAATACGGGAAGCTCTGAGAAGAAAAATCATCCGTGAAACATAGTGATCTCTATTTTCTTTTTATATTTTCTCTATGACTTTGAGAATAAGGGAAAGAAGTTTGATAGTAATAAACCAAATTATCCTTCATCCTAGCAGCTCCAGCCAGTCTTCCCTTCCCTGCCTCTCTGAACAGCCTCTTGATGAATTCCAACCAGAGAGGAATTGAATTGTGTGCGCTTGGCTTCCCTGTGCTGGGACGTCTTGCCCCTAAAATGTGTGGGATCTTTGATCTTTTCTTACCCAGAGCGGAGGACTGTCCTTGTTGATGGCAAGGTGGCGGGGGGGGGGGGGGGGGGGGGGACCCACAAGAGTCTCAAGAGAGAAAGTGGAGGAGGGGACTCACTAAAAATGGATAAATATTAAGTCCTGCTTTTAGGCACTTAAATACCACTTGAGGCCATGCGGGCAGGGGAAAATACGGACTAGAAGCAGCATGAGTAATATATTGCCAAGTTACAATACATGACGGAAAACTCCTCTCAGATAAGTTTGAGCCAAAGACAGATTTATTGACCCATGTGCTCAGAAAGCCCAAAGGCACCTTAACTTCAGGCAGATCAGTATCAGGGAGTCAAAGCATGTCATCCTAACTCACCCCGCCTCCACTTCTCATCTCTGATTTCCTCCGAACTGGCTTCGTTCTCACGCTGGCCATGTAGGGGCAAGTTGGCTGCAGCAGTTCTGGCTTAATATCTTTTTACTTTCAAATCTAGAGACCCAGAACTTCTTATTCTACAGTCCAGTTGAAGTCCTAAAATTGAGCCTCATTGGCTCTGACTGGTCTAACTTGAGTCATATGCCCATCCTGGAACCAATCGCTGTAGCCCAGGAGATATTTTATCAGTTAGAGATGCCTTCAACTACCACCAACAGAGAACTTGATAAAAGAAAATGCAGTTCATGTCACTTATTTACAAAGACACATGGAATGCATAGCTACTGCTGATGAGTCTATGGACTAACACCTTCCGTAGTTCTTTGGCCTTTTCTTCACTATTGCAAGATGGCTGATGCAGTCCCCCCACCCCCGCCCCCCCGCCCAAATAGGACATCCAGGTTTTAGGCAGCAAAAAGATGTTATGCACAGCAAATGCCCCTCTTTGAGGAGAACAAAAGCTTTCCCCCAAGCACCCAGCAGACTTCTGCTCACAACTCACTGGCCACAACTGGGTCACAAGGCTGCCTCTACGTTCAAGAGAGGTTGGGCGGCCAACTATTTTGCTCTTCCAGACTCCAGTTGACCAGGCTGGGAAGAAGGGGGTTGGGATGGGAATTGGGTTAGCCAGTCAATGGGCTCTGCCAGGCCTGATTCATATGCCTCTAAAAAGCTGAGGTGGACTCTTCTCCCCCAGGACCAATGAACTGAACGTGATAGAGGAAAATCGGGTGCTAGAAACATAAAAGGAGTCAGAAATGCTAGTCAGACTAGAGTAAAAGCTGTCCATTATGACTTATGTTTGAGCTTCCTTTGTGATCTGGCCTCCCCAGAAGGGCACAGTATCCATCACCAGGTATAAGAAAGCAGAAATTACATGTATTTACCTCAGCATTGTCTTAGGTGATGCCTCAGGTTCCCTTCGGCTTTAAAAGGTGAAATAATAATAGCAACAATTCCATGAACACCTCCAATTTATTTGAAAACAGTCCACTCGGAAACTTCCTGCCTCTTTCATCCCTCTGTCACTGAAGAGCATCTGTTGTTGTGCCAAAGAATATTTGTTTCATTTAGTGATTGTTTACAGATTAAGGAAGATACACCAAGAATCGGTGCTAGGTGCTTTTGCATGGATTATTTTATGAAGTTCTCACCACAGCAATCCACTTACTGATGAGGAAATTAAGTTAGGTGATTTGCTCAAGGTCACTTAATAATATGTTCCAAGCTATAAGTCTCCTTACTCAGAAAATAGTATTCTTCTTGCCATACCACACCGCAGCACACTCTCTCAGAACAGACGGGGCCCATTCCAAGGAAAGCAGGTCAGCTCCTGAGTGTTCCAGAAACTTTCTTTCCTCCCTGTAGAAGTGAATGAAATGGGGCGCCTGGGTGGCTCATCGGTTAAGCATCTGCCTTTGGCTCAGGTCATGATCCCGGGGTCCTGGGACCAAGTCTTGTGTTGGGCTCCCTGCTCAGTGGGGAGTCTGCGTCTCCCTCTACCCCTCCCCCACTCGTGCTCGCTAGCTCTCTCTCTCTCTCTCTCTCTCTCAAAAATAAATAAATAAAGTTAAAAATTAAAAAAAAAAAGAAGTGAAGGAAATGCCAATTACTCTTGGACTGCAGGCTCTGATCTTCTTCAAGCTCCTCTGCCTTAATTAAGTGTGGTAATTTTAGACACCTTGCGTGGGTTTTGTGACTTTTTTCAGCTGAATGCTCCAAGGGGTTCCAACTGGCCTTGTGCTCTGAGGGAAACAGGTCGGTCTGATAGCCCGCGCGCTGGCTTCCCAGGCCACGGACAGTCCTCAGGGCGGTCGTGCCCTCTGCTGCGTGCTGAGCCGTGGATTTGGCTTTCCGCCACCACAGCAGATACCAACTGAGCAGGGTGTTCCTGGGGAGGGATTAGGAAGGCTAATCTGTCAAGCCTGTCGGGCCTGGCTGCCAGGGCCTTCCTCCACATTCCAAAGTGTGGAGTCGTAGGTCCTGTGAGTGCAGTTTCTAACTCCTCCCATGGCAGAAACACAGATCTCTGAATACAGCTTCTGCCATCGCTGTGCACTCAGTATGACCTTTTTAATGTGTGGTCGACGAGGAAGGTGAAGTCTTCTTTAACTGTTTTTTAAGAGAGAGAGTGCATGTGAGCGGTGGGGGCAGGGGTAGAGGGAGAGAGAGAGAATCTCAAGCCGACTCTGTGCTGACCAGGGAGCCCCACCCAGGGCTCAATCTCATAACTGACTGAGATAATAACCTGAGGTTGGATGCTTAACCAACTGAATCACCCAGGTGCCCCAGGTGTTAACTCTTTTTTAGAAATCCAGGCACCTAGGTGGTTCAGTCGGTTAAGTGCCTTCAGCTCAGGTCATGATCCTGGAGTCCCTGGATTGAGTCCCGGATGGGGCTCCCTGCTCAGTGGGGAGTCTGCTTCTCCCCCTGCCACTCACCCCGCTCGTGCTCTCTCTCATTCTCTCTCAAATAAATAAATAAATAAAATTTAAAAATAAAAAAATTCAGGTTACTAAACTGTATAGGTGAGTAGGTAACAACAGCACACTCAGTAAAATGCCCAAGGTTCACGTATTTGGAGCAAATTTTCTTTACATTACATTCATCAGTTGTACAGTACCCAGTGCACACTTACAGACACTTTATCATTTCTTATTTGTTAGGGTAAGTTATGTCTAACTGTTGCCAATATGAAAAGGAATCTGAACTCTTATTAGATACTACTTTCAACTTAGAAAGAAAAATATCTACTACACTTTCTTCAAGCTTTGGAATTAATGTAACTGAAGAGTGACCTAAATTATAATGTGAGCTATTTAAAAATGGGCTACCACGTGTGACTACTTATTTTAACCTTCAACCAGCAATCATTTCAATACTATGCAAACAAAATAAAATGTAGGAATAAATCATTACACAACATGCCAATTTCAAAATTTTCTATTTATAATGATCAAAAGTTCACTCTGGTGAAGTCATTGACCTTAATATTAATTAGCTAACGTCACCAATTACACCCTATGAAATACATTCATTCAAAAGGCAAATCTATGGAGACAGTAAAAAGATCAGTGGTTGGGGATTGCTGGGAGGTGGGAGAGAGGACGAACAGGCAGAGCACAGCAGACCGTGCAAATAAGGCCGTGAAAATACTCTGTATGATTCTGTAAAGATGGATGCGTGCCATACATTTGTCCGAATCTTTAGAACAGAATGCATAACACAGTGAACCCTTAGTTAAACCACGGACTTTGGATGGTGATGATGTATCAATGCGAGTTCCTCCTTGGTAACAAATGTACCACTCTGGTGAGTGATGATGATGGGGGAGACTATGCAGGTGTGGGGGCAGAGGGCATGGGAAATCTCTGTGCCTTCCTATCAGTTTCATTGTCTACCTAAAACCGTTCTAAAAAAGGAAGTCTTGGGAAAAAATGTGGTACATTCATACAATGAAATACTATTAACTACTGAAACTAGCAACAACATAGATAAATCTTAGAAATATGCTGAGTGAAAGGCACAACACACAAAATACTATACAATTCCATTTATGTGAAGTCCAAGACCAGGCTAATCTATGAGAACAAAAATCAGAACTGTGGGGGCGCCTGGGTGGCACAGCGGTTGAGCGTCTGCCTTCGGCTCAGGGCGTGATCCCGGCGTTATGGGATCGAGCCCCACATCAGGCTCCTCCGCTATGAGCCTGCTTCTTCCTCTCCCACTCCCCCTGCTTGTGTTCCCTCTCTCGCTGGCTGTCTCTATCTCTGTCGAATAAATAAATAAAATGTTTAAAAAAAAAATCAGAACTGTGGTTCCCTGGGGCGCCCGGCTGGCTCAGTCAGTAGACCATGTGACTCTTGATCTCGGGGTTGTGAGTTCAAGCCCCACTTTGGGTATAGAAAGTACTTAAAAATACAATCTTCAAAGAAAAAGAACTGTGGTTCCGTAGAAAGGGAACAGACAGGAAAGGGCATGAAGAAACTTCCTGGAGTGACAGAATATTATCTTTTTTACATGGTGGTTAGAGAGGTATATACAATTGTCCAAACTCACTGAGCTGATGACTTAAGATCTATACGTGTAATTTCATGTTTAATATCACAATTTGAAATGAAGGGATTAAGGGAAGGAGGAGGAGGATAGAGATGTGACTACTGTGCCCCCGCAGCTCTTGCCCTCAGGCGCACCTCCACCTTCTCTGTAGTAACTGCCACGGCTGCCTAGTTTTTTGTTTTTTTTAATTTAGGGAGAGAGGAGAAAGGAGAGAAAGTGCACGTGTTTTTATTGGATGTGGAGGCTGGCTATGGAGTACATGTTTATGTGACCCAGGATTGCTGTGGAAGTAGTGTTTGAAATGGTGTTACTGACAACTGCAAATAAGTATTTGAAGGACTCTGGTGATAAGGGTAAGGCTGATGCAATCTTCTTCCAGAAAAACACATTTCGGTGGCTCTAAAAGTTTTTCCAAGCAATTTTCAGAGTTGGTGTAGCATGGGTATGTTCAAATCTGTCCTTAGGCCTGTAACATGAAAAATGCAGCTACTCAATACATGGGATTTTCTAAGTTATGTCTTATATGTGACAATATTTTCAAATATTCTGATGAGATAATCACTACCTCTTAGAGCATGCATATAATGAACCAGTACTACAAAGTACAAAGCTGAGTAATCAAAATAGTGTGGTACTGGCTCAAAAATAGACACATAGGTCAATGGAACAAAACAGAGAGCCTAGAAATAAACCCATGATTATATGGTCAATTGGTCTTCGACGAGGCAACAATATGCAATGGGGAAAAGACGGTCTCTTCAATAAATGGTGTTGGGAAAACTAGACAGCTACATGCAAAAGAAGGAAAATGGACCACTTTTTTATACCCCCCCCCACATTGGATTAAAGGCCTAAATGTGAGACCTGAAACCATTAAATTCCTAGAAGAAAACATAGATAGTAATTTTGTTGACATTAGCTATAGAAACATTTTTCCAGATATATCTCCTTAGGCAAGGGAAACAAAAGCAAAATTAGACTATTGGAACTACACCAAAATAAAAAGCTTTTGCAATATACAGATCTAATGCAATCCCTATCAAAATGTCAACAGCGTTTTTCACAGAACTAGAACACGTAATCCTAAAATTTATATGTAACCACAAAAGACCCTGAATAGCCAAAGCAATCTGGAAAAAGAACAAAACTGGAGGTATCGCAATCCCATATTTCAAGATATACTACAAAGCTGAAGTAATCAAAACAGTATGGTCCTGGCACAAAAACAACACATAGATCAATGGTACAGAAAAGAGCCCAGAAATAAACCCATGATTATATGGTCAATTAATCTTCAACAGAAGAGGCAAGAATATGCAATGGGGAAAAAGTCTCTTCAACAAACAGTGCTGGGAAAACTAGGCAGCCACAAAAGAATGAAACTAGACTACTTTCTTACACCATACACAAAAATAAACTCAAAATGGAGTAAGGACCTAATGTGAGACTTGAAACCATAAAAATCCTAGAACACAGGCAGTAGTTTCTCTGACATCAGCCATAGCAGCATTTTTCTAGATATGTCTCCTGAGGCAAGAGAAACAAAACAAAAACAAACTATTGGGACTACATCAAAATAAAGAGCTTCTGCACAGCAAAGGAAACAATCAACAAAATTAAAAGGCAACCTACTGAATGGGAGAAGATGTTTGCAAATGACATATTCAATAAAGGGTTAGTATCCAAAATATATAAAGAATTGATACAACTCAACACCAAAAAACTAAATAATCCAATTGAAAATTGGGCAGAAGACATGGACAGACATTTCTCCAAAGAAGACATACAGATGGCCAACAGACACATGAAAAGATGCTCAACATCACTCATCATCAGGGAAATGCAAATCAAAACCACAATGAGATATCACCTCACATCTGTCAGAATGGCTAGTATCAAAAAGACAAGAGACAAGTGTAGGTGAGGATTTGGAGAAAAAGGAACCCTTGCTCGCTGTTGGAAATGCAAACCAGTACAGCCACTCTGGAAGACAGTATGGTTGTTCCTCAACAAATTAAAAATAGAACTACCATATGATCCAGTAATTGCACTACTGGGTATTTACCCAAAGAATACAAAAACACTAATTCAAACAGATACATGCACCCCTATGTTTACTGCAGCATTATTTACAATACCCAAATTATGGAAGCAGCCCAAGTATCCACTGATAGATGAATATACAAAGAAGATGTGTTATATATATTATCTTCTTTGTGTGTATACACACACACACACACACACACACACACAATGGAATATTGCTCAGCCATAGAAAGAATGAAATCTTGCCATCTGTAACAACATGGATGGATCTAGAGGGTATAATGCTAAGTGAAATAAATCAGTTAGAGAAAGACAAATACTGTATGATTTCACTCATGTGTGGAATTTAAGAAACAAAACAAATGAAGAAACAAAGAAAAACAAAGACCCAAAAAAAGCCTCTTAAATACAGAGGGAAAACTTGTGGTTGACAGAGGGGAGGTGGGTGAGGGGATGGGTGAAATAGGTGAAGGGGATTAAAAATACACTTATCATAACAAGCGTTGAGCAATGTATAGAAATGTTGACTCATTATATTGTACCTGAAACTAATATAGCACTGTATGTTAATTATACTTCAATTTAAAAAAAAAATAGAATTTCAAAATATTTTTGCCAAAATAAACAGGTTTGAAGGTATTCTCTCATATAATTTTGGTATTGCCTTATTCTTTTGCTTTTTTTGCTCACAAATTTCATAACAAGCTGATAAGCTGATTTCTCATCTCTTCATTCTATCCTTTTCAAATAGCAGAACTTGCAAAACAATAACAATGAAATGCCATATAAATCTAAATTTTTTATTTAACTTGCCTGGGCCTGAATTCTAAAGAATATAAAATATTTAAATGTGATATTTTTGGCCCTGTGTTCTTCCTATTTTTTCACAATATATCACAACTTGTTAAGTATAGCCATAGGCAGTTCATTTTTCCGATTATTTACCTGAAACAGCAAAATGATACAGTGCTTTCTTACCATGTCTTTGGAAAGAAGGTGCTGCAATTAGCTAAATTTTAGTTCATAATACACTCATGTGGTTTGGACTACATTGATGGAATTTATAATTGTGACTAATGTGTAACATTTCAGTGCTTGACAAAATACTAGTATTCTACTGAACTAACACATAGAGAGAAAACTTTGCTAATTTGAAGTGTATAAAAGGGGAGGCAAGAAAAGGATTTTATGTGAGTTCACATATCTTTATTAAATAACAACAAGGACTGTCAACTTTACTAGAAGAAACACAAGATGAGGAGGGGGAAGGGAGAGAAAAGAGAGGGAGAAAGAGGAAGGGAGGAAGAAGAGGAAAGACAGAAGGGGAGGGGGAGGAAAGAGGAAGGGGAGATGCAGAGGGAGGAGGAGGAAAAGAAATGGAAGGTGGAAGAGGGAGAAAATCTGAATGAAAAGAAGTAGAGAGAAAGTGACAAACAGAAGATCCAAAGTAGAAAACCTGAAAGGAGCTTCTAAGTGTAGGGATTAGGTGAAGATACAAATGGTATATGAAGCTAGGTGATGGGTACCTTGGAGTCTATTATACTATTCTATTTACTTGGTATGTATTTGAAAATTTCCATAAGAAAAAGGTATTTTTAAAAAAGAAATTAATGTCAGCCATCACATTAACAGCATTGAGGAGGAAAAAAACGTATGATTACCTCAGCAGATATACAGAATGCATTTCATAAAAGCTAACACCTGTTCACCATAAAAACTCTTAGCAAACTGAAAATTGAAAGGAACTTCATTAATCTGGTAAGGTTGTCTATAAAATCCTGTGGTTGATATCAAAGTTGATGGTGAAATATTGAACACTTTCCTCTAATTCGAAATAAAGCAAAGATGTCCATTCTCATCACTACTATTCAAAATTGTGCTGGTGGTTTTAGCTAGTGCAGCAAGGCAAGGTAAAGAAAGAGGGATAAAGATTGTAAAGAAAAAGTAAAACTTCATTTGCTGCAGCTGACATGACTACATATGTAGAAAATCCATGGGAAGCTCTAAACAAATTACTAGAAACAATAAGTGAATTTGGCAAGATTGCGGGATACAAATTCAATATGCAGGGTAAATTATATGTCTACTAGTAATAATTCAAAAATGAAATTGAAACAATACTATTTAAAATAATAAAAAATAAAACATCTGGAATAATTTTAATAAAACTGTGCAAAACCTCTACGTAAAAACAATAAGACACTGCTGAGAGAAACTGAAGAAGACCTAAACGGATAAAGAGATATACCATATTCATGAATTAGAAGGCCGAATATGGTTAAGATGACAATTCTTACCAGCTGTTCTATAAAATTCCAATAAAAACTTCAACAGGGCTTTTTACTGAAATCTACAAGCTTATTCTAAAATGTATGGAAATGAATAGGACCCAAAATAGCTAAAACGATCTTGAAGAAGAGCAAAGCTTGACAGCATATTCTACTTAATTTCAAGACTTAACTACAATGAGGGGCGCCTGGGTGGCTCAGTAGGTTGAGGGTTCAACTCTTGGATTCAGCTCAGGTGCTGATCTCGTGGCTGGTGAGATGGAGCCCCACATCAGGCTCTGCGCTCAGCAGGGAGTCTGCTTGAAGATTCTCTCCCTCTGCTCCTCCCCCACTCATGCTCTCTCTCTCTCTCCTTCCCTCACGCTCAAATAAATGTCTTTTTTAAAAAAGAAAGACTTACTACAATGAAAAGCTATAGTACTGAGTATTGGCGTAAGGATGGAAAAATAGATCAATCTTACAGAATTGAGAGCCCAAAAATAGGTCCACACATACATACCATCAATTGATTTTGACAAAATCGCCAAAGCAATTCAATGAAGGAAGAAAATTTTCCAGTAGACAGTGCTGCACAACTAGAGGAAAACTGTAGGAGGAGAAAAAAAGTTACTCCCCACCCCCAACTTCAGTCCGCATTATACAAAAATTAACTTGGGATGCATCACAGGCCTAAACGTGAAAGTTAAATTCTAAAGCTTTTAGAAGAAAACATAGGAAAATATCTTTGTAACCTGGAGGAATGGGGGGTTGGAAAACATTTTTTAGATAGGACACAAAAAGCATTAACCAGACATGGAGTCTGCTTACGATTCTCTCTCTTCCTCTCCCTCTGCCCCCCCCCACTTGCGCGCTCTCTCTCTCTCTCTCTCTCTCTCTAAAAAAAAAAGGTAAGAACAATGAAGACATGTGTTCATACAAAACCTTGTACACATATGTTCATAGCAGCATTATTCATAATAGCCAAAAAGTGGAAACCACCCAAAGGTCCAACATCTGATGAACTGATAAGCAAAATATCCTTACAATAGTGTTACTCAGCCATAAAAAGGAACTAAGTACTGACAGCTGCTATAACATGGGTGAACCTTGAGAACATTATGCTAAATTAAAGAAGCCAGCTACAAAATGTCACGTACTTACATGATCCCTTTTACATGAAATATACAGAATAGGAAAATTTATACAGACAGAAAGTACATTACTTGTTGCCAAGGGATGGGAGAAATGGGGGCAAAATTGAGACTGTTAACAGCACAGGGTTTCTTTATGGGGAGATGAAAATGTTCTGCGATTAGATAGTGGTGATGTTTGTATAACATGGTGAACATACTAAAAACCACTTAAATGTACACTTTAAAATGGTGAATTTTCTGGTATTTTATGGAATATGGAATGTTGTAATATTCATACATGAATTTATATGAGGATTATATTTCAATAAAACAAAAACTTTACATTTTATTATTAGTGAAATAGGGTTAAGAGCACCTTCCTATTTCTTACCTAAGAGAGGTGTTGAAAGAATAACGAAGGGAATGTACACTAAGCAGCTGAATTTGTCAGCAAAAACACAACAGAATACTTTTCTTATTTTCCAGATAAAGTATTTGAGCAACGTATTCAGCAAAAGTAATACATTTCCAATTTTGCATTTATAAGATCTGCTCCCCTCTTTTCTTTAATGGTGTTTCTCATCCTTGCCCTTAATTTCGGAAGTTAAAACTCGTTTGAAATATTCCTGAATTTGCAAATAACCGTAAGTTTATCTAAGGCAGTCTACCTTGCCCCATCTCCAATTGTTCTCAAACTGTAAACCAGAAAGGTCAAGTACTGAGAGTTGTAAGATAAAATGAAAAGCCACTAGAGGGCACTGTACACCGTGTAGTTTGCAGTTAAGGATTTTCTTTGCAGAAATACTTTCTTGTCTTAAAGATTACGCTTTGCACAGTGAAGCCCAACAGACACCTGTTTATTCCCCCTGCCAAACCATTCATTAGCTGGGCGGCCTTAGGAAAGTTCTTTCAGCGTCTCTGGGTTTCAACTTCCACATCTGCAAAATGTGTGGGTTTGGCTATGCGGTTTCCAAGTTCCTGTCAACTCTAAAATTCCTATTTTGTATTGCCTTAAAGCCAGGATAAAATCTAGCAAAATAGTTAAAGAGTTGTACCTGTTTTATCACTTTCTCCAGCTCGCTCAAACTGGTTCCTCTTTCCACCTTCTCTCTTTCTGTTTTTCCAGCTGTGACCTTTCCCTCTTAAGCACCATTTACTGACAACTTCTAATATGATATATAAACATTCTCAGAGCACTTGCCAAATTTTCTGTTGTGACTCTCACAACACACTGGGCTTGTAGGTATTACCTCTGGTGTACCTGGTGAGGAAACAGGAGGCCTGGAAGATTTCAGTGAATTGCCCACAGTAACAAAACCAGTCAGTAACAGGACCTGGCCTTCCAACTCCAAATCCTGTACTCTTCATGACAATATTCCTTGTTAGTGGGAACCACTTTTGTGGGGCCTGAAGCATCCACATTTATGCGGCAGTATTAGCTTTCTACCACTGCTATAACGAATTGCTATAAACCGTAGCTTAAAACAACATAAATGTATTATCTTACTGTTCCGTAAACCAGAAGTCCAACGCAGACTCACTGGGGTAAAATCAAGGTGTTGAGGGGGGTTTTGTTCCCTTCTGGATGTTCTAGGTGAGAATTTGTTTCCCTGCATTTCTCAGCTTCTAGAGGCCACCTGCATTCCCTGGCTGGCATGCCCTGTCTTCCAACTTCAAAGCCAGCAACAGTAAATCCTTTTCACACTGTAGCACTCTGACCTCTCTGCCTCCCTCTTCCACTTTTTTTTGGAAAAGATTTTATTTACCTGAGAGAGAGAGAGAGCATGAGCAGGAGGAAGGGGTAGAGGGAGAAGGGGAAGCAGACTCCCCTCTGAGCAGGGAGCCCAACATGGGGACCCTGAAATCACGACCTGAGCCAAAGGCAGAGGCTTTGACTGAGCCATCCAGGCGCCCCTTCCCTCTTCTACTTTTAAGAATGCTTTTAATTACATCGGGCCTAGACAATCCAGGATAATCTCCTTATTTTAAGGTCAGCTGACTAGCAAATTTAATTCCATCTGCATCCCTAATTCCTTTTTGTCCTGTAATATAACATATTCACAGGTTCCAAGGGGTAGGGCATGAACATCTTAAGGGGGTTATTCTGACTACCATATTGTCCCTCTTTAAGAAAAAAATATAAAGTTACAATGACAAAATTAGATATGATCCTGTGAACGCATACAGTAAACTTCATTAAATTCATGGAAAATCCGTTTCTCATGTATTTATTTGGTTTTTTTTATTGAGGTGAATTCATATAACATAAAGTTAACCATTTTAAAGTATACGTTTCAGTGGCATTCACAATGTTGCACAACTTGCACCTAGATCAAGTTCTAAATCATTTTCATTACTCTAAAGAAAACTCCATACCCATTAAGCAATCATGCCCTTTCCCCCTACCCTTCAGACCCTGGTAATCACTACATCTCCTTTCTATCTCTACAGATTTAACTATTCTAGCTATTTCATAAAATGGAAACATAATAACTTGTGACCTTTTGTGCCTTGCTACTTTCATTTACAATATTTTGATACATGCTGTAGCACGTATCAGTATTCCATTCTTTTTTATGGCTGAATAATATTCCATTGTATGGCTAGACCACATTTGTTCAATGATGGCATTCAATGATGGGCGGTGAATTGTTTCCAACTTTTTACTATTATGAATAGTGCTGCTATGAACATTCCAGTATAAGTATTTGTTTGAATACTTATTTTCAATTCTTTGGGTATATATATAGAAGGTGGGGGTCATATGGTAATTCTCTAACTTTCTGAGGAAACACCAAATGTTTTCTACAGTGGCTATACAATTTTTTACCCCTACCAGCAATGTATGAGGTTTCAAATTTCTTCACATTCTTGCCAGTACTTTTTTTTTTTTTTAATTACTATTTTAGCCATCCTAGTGGATGTGAAATGGCATCTTGTAGTTTTGATATACATGTCTCTATTGACTAATGATGTTGAGTATCTTGTCATGTGTTTGTTGGCCATTTACATACTTTCTTTGGAAAATGTCTATTCAAGTCCTTTGCTCATTTTATAACCAGGCTGTCTTTTTGTTATTGCATTGTAAGTGTTCTTTATGTATTCTGGGTATTAGACCCTAAAAGCAAATATTTTCTCCCATTCTGTATGTTGTCTTTTCACTTTTTAAAAAAAAGATTTTATTTTATTTTCAAGATTTTATTATTTATTTATTATTATTTTTTAAAGATTTTATTTATGTATTTGACAGAGAGAGAGACAGCCAGTGAGACAGGGAACACAAGCAGGGGGAGTGGGAGAGGAAGAAGCAGGCTCCCAGCAGAGGAGCCTGATGTGGGGCTCGATCCCAGGACCCTGGGATCACGCCCTGAGCCGAAGGCAGACGCTTAACGACTGAGCCACCCAGGCGCCCCTATTTATTTATTTATTTTAGAGAGAGCAAGTGAGCATGAGCAGGAGAGGGAGAGGGAAAATCTCGAGCAGACTCTGTGCTGAGCAGAGCCCAACGTGGCCCTTAACTGAAACCAAGTCAGACCCTTAACTGACTGGGCCATCCAGGTGCCCCAAAGATTTTATTTTTAAGTAATCTCTACACCCAACATGGGGCTTGAATTTACAACTCTGAGATCAAGAGTCGCATACTCCACTGACTGAGCCAGCTAAGTGCCCCTTTCACTTTCTTGATAATTATCCTTTGATGCACAAAAGCTTTTTAATTTTGATGAAACCCAGTTTACATTTTCTTTTGTTGCTCCTCTTTTGGTATTGTATCTAAGAATCCATTGCGATTTCCAAGATCCTTTAGATTTACCCCTGTTTTCTTCTAAGAATTTTATAGTTTAACCCTTACTTTTAGGTTGTTGGATAATCCATTTTGAGTTGATTTTTGTATATGCTTTGAAGTAGGGGTGCAACTTCATTCTTTTATATATGGATATCCAGTTGTCTCAGTACAATTTGTTGAAGAGACTTTCTTTTCCTATTGAATGGTCTTGGCACCCTTTTAGAAAATCAGTTGTCCATATATTTATGAGATTATTTCTGGACTCTCAATTCCATTCTCTGTGTTATATATTTGTCCTTATGATAGTATCACACTGTTTTGATCACTGTAGCTTTGTAATAAGTTTTGTAATAAGGAAGGGTGAGTCCTCCGACTTTGTTCTTTTTCAATATTTTATGACTATTTGGGGCTCTGTGCAATTCCATACAAATTTGGAGGTCATCTTTTCCACTTCTGCAAAACTTCTGTTGGAATTTTCATAGGAATTGCATTGAATCTGTAGATCATACTGAGTATATTGCCATCTTAACAATATTAAGTCTTTCTATCCATGAACATGGATGTCTTTCCATTTATTTAGGTCTTCTTCAATTTTTTTCAGCAGCATTTTGTACTTTTCAATGTATAGGTATACTAGCTTCATGTAGTAAGGAATTTGGCCTCATCTAAAGAGAGGTCTGGCCTTTACCCAAGCTCCTGGGAGGTTGGATAAAGACTTGCAACTTCCTAAATGATAGAGAAGTGTCTTTGTAATTCATGGTAGGTTCCCAGAGATCGGGCCCCAATAGTGTATGCTAATGAAACAACGAAGGGTGAGGGCTGGCAATGCCAGAAAGACCAACCATGTGATTGGAGAAGTAGGTCTTTGTGTCACATGATAATAGCCCAATTACTTGGGGTGGGGGTACGTAGGGACTGGAGATTTGAGTTCAATCACCTGCTTGATGATTCATGTCAAAGAATGAAGCCTCAATAAAATGTTAGATACCAGGACTGGAGTGACTTTCTGTGGTTGACAGAACTCTTTGAACATTGCCACACATCATAGCTGGGAGAGAGGACTAGAACGTCAAGTTCAGACACCTTCCAGATTCTGCGCTATGCTGTTCTCTTGCCTGATTTCAATTTATCCTTAATCTGTGATGAGCATTACCTTGAATATAGTAACTTCTACTGAGTTCTGTGAGTCTTGCTAGCAAATTAGTGAGCCTGAGGGTGGTTTTGGGAACCCTCCCAATTTGTGGCCTGATGGCCGAAAGTTGGGGTGGCTCTGGGGACCCTCAAACTTACATATAGCTGGTGTCTAAAGCAAGGGCAGTTTGGGGGCACTGTTTCTTCAGACTGTAGTGTTGCCTAAATGCTTTGCAAACTCCTTAGTTAAATATAGCCCTAGGTATTTTAATCTTCTGGACGCTGTTGTAAATGAAATTGTTTTAATTTCTTTTTCTCTGTCTTTAACAAATGCTTATTCAGCACTTGCTATATGCTAGGCTCCGCCCCAATGCTTCACAAACACTAGTTTTATTTCCCTAACAACCCTAATTAGGTCCTTTGGTTTTTGAAAACTGGGCAGTCTGGCTCCTGAGTCCATATTCTGAACCCACTACACTGCTGTGTTACAAGACTTGAGGAATTTCCTGGGAATCACCCTATCTCTTCCCACTGCCATTATAAATTCACTCCTGAACCAGAGTCTCCCACACTGTCTCCCTAACTCAACGGTCTGCAGTCAACCCTGAATGCTGCTGCCAGCTTAACCGTCCTAAAGCACCGGTGTTCAAGTCCTGGCCACCACGATGACCTGAAGATATTTCCTTCTCTGCATTATCAAAGGCAAAAACAATTATTGCTCCTAAGCAGTTCCTGGCGGTAGATTCTACGCTGTCTTCTACTAACACTTGGAACTGTTACTGAAAACTGCTGTGAAACAGACGAGGGGTGGGTGAGAGGAAAGCACTCGGGACCTCTCAGGACCAGATCCCCCAAACGCCACTCCCCGGTCTGTTTCTTCATTTGCACAACAAAATCTTAAGGCCTACTCATAGGATTGTTTTGAGAATTAAGTGTGTGTGGTAGGGGGTGGAAGTGGAGGGGTTGGACAAGGTCCCAGAATGCAGCGAACGCTCAACAAATGTTGGCTCTTTTGTACCTCAGCCTCCTCAAAGAAATTGCAATTCCTTGGAAAGCAGGGGCCTTGATTTATACCTTTTTGGTATTTCTTAAAAGTCAACATTATTTAAAATGACTTTAACTGATATGGTTTGGTCTCTGGACTTGCTCAAGACATCAATGGCTCTTACGACAAAATCAGGCTCTGGCGTCTGACTTCAAAGGCTGGCTGCTGCTAGCTGCGTGACCTGTGGGAAATTGCTTAATCTCTCTGAGCCTCAGGTGCTTTATTTGTTAAATGCAGTACCCACGCACAGGGTCATGAGGATTCAGGTGAAGAAGTACTTAGCACATACTCAGTCCGCTAGCTCCAATTATATCCTGTCCCGAACATTCGGGGGTCCACGAAAACTTGGCCTCTGCATTCTCATTTCTCCGTTTCCAACATACACGCCTCCCTAGGGACCAGTCGCCACCCTCTGACCTGCTCTTCTTTCCCGACTTCTGTGTTTAACACCGAGCATTCATCAAATGCCACAGGGGAAGCTCTGAGTCAGGCCCCCCCCCGGGGGGGGGCGGGGGGGGGTTACGCCTCATCCGTCCTTGGCGTCTTTTCCCTTTTCTCTGCCAGAGACTGGAGGGGGAGGCAGTCGCCGGTGCCCCGCACGCGTGAACGTCACGGCGAGCATCCGGGGTACTCGTGGCCCGGCAGGGGGTCGGCGCCCCCTCCCTCCCCCGCCCAGTGGGGCCAGACAGGTGACGGCTCGCACTTGGGGGGAGGGGGCGGCGGGCGGGCCGGCTCCGCCCCCGCGCGCAAGCTCCGGCCCGCCAGGGTATAAGGCAGCGGCGCCCACCCCGCGCACACTGTGCGGAGCGCTCCCACCGCGTGGGAGCCGCGTGCGGCCGAGGGGAAGCTCCGCCCCGCGCAGCCGCGTCACGTACACGCTCGGCGGCGCGAGCCGCGCATAACGGTTAGTCGGGTAACGGCCGGCGGCGGCGCTGGGCGCGGAGTGCGCGGTGTCCCTGGCGCCCTGGCGGGTGGGAGGGAGACTCGGGGGTCGCAGACCTGGGTCTCGGGGGAGGGAGAGCCGGGCCGGAACCGGGAGCCGGAGATTCGGACAGGTGTGCCGGCCACCGGCTGGGGAGACGAGGAGGTAGTGGTGACCTGGGGGAAATCGCTTCATCTCAACCGGGGATGCTTTTGTTCTGGAAAAAAATGACCTCGGCTGTAAAACCAAATAGGCATGACTAACCTCCTGCCTCAGGGCTCTCTTGGCCAGATTGTGGCTCTGCGGCAGGTGATTGGGAGGGAGTTTTTTCATTTTTGGCGTTGTGGCATGGCACCTTTAACCTTCTAATCTTTTTTTTTTTTTTTTTTTTAAGATTTTATTCATTTGAGAGAGTGAGCATGAGCGGGAAGAAAGGGCAGAGAATGGGGGAGGGGCTCAGTTCCAGGACCCCGGGATCATTACCGGAGCCACCCAGGTGCCCCTTTAACCTTCTAATCTTTAAAATCTTTATTTGGGCCTCTTTTTTTTTCTTCTTCTTTTTTAAGTTATCTCCATACCCAAAGTGGGGTCTGAACTCACCACTCTAAGAGTCACATGCTCTGCCGACTAAGCCAGTCAGACACCCCTAGTTGTTCCTCTCTTAATTTATCCTGACAGACTGAATTCTCCCGTTCTTGATTCTCTGTGACTTTGCTCTGCCCATAGAAATTCTCTTGTCTTCTCAAATCCTACCCATCCTGTTCTCCATTGTAATTTTTGTATTATGTGAACCTTTACGCTAGTTGTATTTTTGCTTCCTTTCTCCTTATTGTAAGTTTCCTTAAAGTAGTAACTATCTTTGTAGTTCCCATAGCACATAGTTGAAGGGAATATGTCTTTAGCAGCTTTTTGGGTAATTACTATGACCCAGGGAGTACTTTTTTCTTGTGAATCCAGTTATACTTGTTAAATTAGCCCCAAATATTGTCTGGAGTGAACCACTCTAATATGCAGGCCTTGGTCCAGTCAATTGCAATAAGCTGTTGGGAGTCCTTGACCTTCAGATTTGGGCTGCTCTACCTGCAAGTTAGAAATGTGTATGTTTACCTCCCTCTGTTGTGATTGCAACATGCTGATGTTTGTAGTTTATGATGTAGAAAACAGAGAATGTGGCGGGGGAGCAGATTAACAACGTACTGTTGGTTTTTTAAGAAAGTGAAATAGATTGTTGAAATTATTTTAAGCGTACTTTAAAGGAAGCGATTTTTATCTTAATTGCAGTGTATTTTATGGCTTATGTTGTCAGCATTTTAAAACTCAAGTTTAATCTGTAGTTGTATTTTGAGGTAACAAAATTTCCTTATTGACATTTTTAAAAAATTTATTCATTTGCGAGAGAGAGCACGGGAGCCAAAGCATGAGCAGGGGGAGGGTCCGAGGGTAGAGGGAGAAGCAGACTCCCCACTGAGCATGGAGCCCAACTCAGGACTCCATCCCAAACTCCGATCATGACCTGAGCCAAAGGCAGATGTTTAACCGACTCAGCCACCCAGGCACCACCAATACTCAGTTTATTAGTGTTTGGTGGATTCTTAGGTCCTCTACAAAAAGAAAATAACTACATTCCTTCTTTGAAGTAATGGGCGCAGATGTAGCACTAATAGTGATGTTTAGACTCATTCATGGGATAATAAGGATGCGTACAAAAAAAGAACTAGAAGGAGACAAATTTAAGGGTCTCATTTTGGGATGAGAACTTTCAGAGTGATGAATAAAACTTTAAAATTTTAGTCTATGGTCTTTAGTTCCCAAAACCTATGATTCCTTTTTTCATAGAACTATAAACTATAAAACTATTTTTAAAAACTATGAAGCTACTTATAGTGCTAAATCTTTCTGTGAGTACAGTTGTTTTTTCTTTTTTTCCAGAAAAGAAAAACAACTTTCTTTGCTGGCTTCCTCTTTGTGATGCATTTTCTCAACTTGGCCTCAAAAGAACTGTGTGAAGTGGATGCTAGCAGTGGTATACTAGCATTCTATGTAAAAGGAGTAACGTAGATGACCATAACCCTAACTACATATTTGTTATTTTAAAAGAGCCAGTACAGGGGCGCCTGGGTAGTTCAGATTGTTGGGTGTCCAACTCTTGATTTCATCTTAGGTCATGATCTCAGGGTTGTAAGATCAAGCCCTGTATTGGGCTCCATGCTCAGCAAGGAGTTTGCTTGAGATTCTCTCTTTCCCTCTTCCCCTCCCCCAGCTTGTATGTACCCTCTCTCTCTCTCTCTCTAAAAAAAAAAATAAATCTTATTTAAAAAAAAAGAGCCGGTACATTTCTGTTTCAAATCCTGGCATAAAATTAGTTTGTATTAATTAAAATAGTATATTTAGGTTTTTATTTGTAGAGTCTACTTTGGATTGCTGCAGAAAATAGTATTTATAAATTGTATTCTAGTTTGTAATCTGGAATTCTAAGCAAAACTCTTCTGTATAGTGTAAAAGACTGAAGGACACAGTTTCTACCTTCCCTTTTTTCACTATTCAGAGCCTGGTGTCCTTTTGAAAATGTAGGAAAAAAGGGGGGGGGGTGTCTGTATTTAGAAATCATGGCAAAGCAAATTCAAATAACAAATACAGGGATATGTTAATTTGGCAGAATTGTGTTGAGTTCATGTCTGGGTTGTGAATTTTTTTAATCCATAATTTAGCTTTCGGATCCTCAAATTTGTTCACCTTTTCTCTCTGAATCTGTTTTAAGACACTGAAATATAATTATGACACTGGAATAAAATTTTTAATACAAGACAAGGTTACTATTAAGACTGTGATGAATCAGTTCTTAGTGACCAAAAACTGTGACTTCTAAAAAACAAATGGTGAGACTTCATAATTGGCAAGGAAGCTCAAAGTTTAATCACATCCAGCATGTATTCTATTAGCTATTCCAAGTGAACCCAAATGTATCAAGCAGCTTTATTGTGATTGGGTATGTAAATTTAAACATAAATATTCATGTATGCCTGGCTGGCTCAGTCAGTAGAGCATGTGACTCTTGATCTCAGGGTTGTAAGTTTCTGCCCTTTGTTGGATGTAGAGATTGCGTAAAAATAAAATCTTTAAAAAAAAAATTTAAGTATAAATATTCTGAGATGAATTAACTTTGGTTTTTTTGACTCTTAATTCGGAGGAAATCTTGTAAAATTCATGCCCTGGAGCATTTCTATTTAACGTTGTCTTAGAACCCAGATTGTTTCCTTTGAACTGAGATGTTACAATTTCTGTAATTCAAATGGAAATTTTAGAAAACCTTGACTTGGAAATTTTTTTTTAAAGATTATTTATTAGAGAAAGAGCAGGAATAGGAGCAGAAGAAGGGAGAGGGAGAGAGAGAATCTCAAGTAGACTCCTGCTGAGTGCAGAGCCGGATGCAGGGTTTCATTTCATGACCCTGACATCTTAACGTGAGCCGAAACCAAGAGTCAGACACTCAACTGACTGAGCCACCCAGGTGCCCCTGACTTGGGAATATTTTTGTAATCCTACCTCTGGCATAGGTAGGTGAAATGCTCTAGGACAGGTAATCTTTAGTTTCAAATGGTAGTGTAGTTTTATGGGATTATTTTGTAAATTCTGTTTCATCTGTATCCTGAATTTAAAATGATCTCTACCCAGATGAGAATGGATGCCTCAGGACTTCTTTACCAATTCATCTTTACACAGATTCCCTCTCCTTTACAAAAGGAAGGCTACCTCACTCATCCCAGTCCTTACTCTGGTGCACCACCCCAGGGCATAAAAATCTTTGGGGAGCAATCCAAACAAAGAGAAAAAGCCAGGCTGCATAGCCCCAGAGAGAGAGATACTGAATGAAGCAGGACCATATTTCACCCAGACACAAACTTTTACCTTCTCTGTCTTCTACCAATCTTAGAACTTAAAAGAGAGTAGGTTGTAATAGGAGTGTTTATCAATTCACTGTTTTGAACTCGATAAGGTCAGATCTTTTCTGATAAGGACTGGCCAGTTAGGTTATAGAGTGGCCATTTTCCATAAAGTGCCAAGTGTTTTACAGTGATATATTTAAAGCATATATAACACAATGTACAATATGCCAGGAACTACAAACTTGCAACTATTATACATTTTAGTAGTCAAGGTATAAAGGGTACATATTTTCCAAAGTTCTTTTTAGGAAAAAACAGTTGAACACAGACTTGGGAGACACTTGTACATACACCCAGTTCCCTTCAAAGTAAATTTAGGATGTTAGGTTAAGAGAACACAGAATGGTATAAATTAGGACTTTATATCATTCAGTATTTTGCTTGATTTTTTTTCTGCCTCACATCAAATGTGAATCTTATAAAAGACTGTAGTTGTGAAAGAAAATTGATTCGGTAGCTGTCTAAAAAGACCCCAGCAAAGGATATTATGGGATGCAATACTAAACAAAGACTTAATTGAAATACCTATGTTAAGAAAATAATAGGCAGGGATAAGAATAAATCTAGAAACCCTAAAGAGCAAGCATGCTTGACATCCTTAAAGATAGTAAGAAAGCCAGTGTGGCTGAAGTGATATGAGCCAGGGGGGACAAAGGTAGGAAATAAAGTAAGGAAAATGATAGAGGGCCTTTGTAGCTTTTAAAAACTGGCTTTCCATTCTTTCTATTCTGTGACTGGACCCCAGGCTTCAGAAGTAGGTGTGTGAATTAGATCCAGGCAGCCAAGGCTTCCACAGTGATTAGCCCTGATTGAAACAAGCACTTACTTGAAGCTAATTATGTTGCTAGAGTGAACATTCTGGGAATTCTGTTGCCTGGAAAGAAGCTAGGATTGTTGTGGGGTGTGTAGGCCTGACAGTGTTCTTGTCTCAATGAGTTGAGGGTCTAAGAGTGGAAACAACGTAGAAGAAAGAACCACAAAGAGGGAAATAATGCTGACCACATCATTTGGTCCTTGGAGCAGGCTGTGCCAAAGTCTGAATGCCGATCTTAACTTCCTGGTTACATGAACCTTAAGCATTTTATTTTTGTTAAAGTCAGATTGGATTATGTATTTGGTCACTTGCCAACCTAATTAATACAAAGTAAGCAGAAGAAATAGAGTCATTGAATCAAACTGAAAAGAAGTAAATGGCCTGTGAGAAAAGAAGAAAATCCAGAGAGACTTAATTAAGGTAAAATGATGTTACATGAGTAGGCCCTAATCCAACGTGACCAGTATCCTTATAAAAAGAGGAGAGAGGGGTGCCTGGGTGGCTCGGTTGTTTAAGCGTCTGATTTGGACTCAGGTCATGATCTCAGGGTCCTGAGATCAAGTCCTGCTGAGCATGGAGCCTGCTTCTCCATCTCCCTTTGCTCCTCTCCCCACTCATATGCTCTCTCTCACTCAAGTAAAATCTTTTTAAAAAAAAAAAAAAAGAGACATCAGACCTTGCACACACAGAGAGATAACAATGTGAACAGTTAGTAATAAGGTAGCCATCTACAAACCAAGGACAGAGGCCTCAGAAGAAACCAGACCTGCTGACACTTGATCTTGGACTTCTAGCCTCCAGAACTGTAAGAAAATAAATTTCTGTTGCTTAAGCCACTTAGTCTATGGTATTTTATTATGACAGCCTTAGTAAACTAATACACCAACATTACCGTTTTTATCTAGTATTGTAATGGATAGTGAACCCAACACAATAAGATAGGGGAAAAAGGTGTGAGAATTAGAAAGGAGGAAACCAAACTAAATAATCCCAGGTAAGGGCACCTGGGTGGCTTAGTGAGTTTGGTGTCTGACTCTTGATCGTGGCTCAGGTCATGATCTTGGGGTCGTGAGATCAAGCCCCAAGTCGGGCTCTGCACTCGGGAGGGAGCCTGCTTAAGATTCTCTTTCCCTCTCCCTCTGCCCCTCCCCCAACTCTCTCACTCTCACTCTCTCTCAAATAAATTTTTTAAAAGATTTTATTTATTTATTTATTTGACAGACAGTCAGCGAGAGAGGGAACACAAGCAGGGGGAGTGGGAGAGGAAGAAGCAGGCTCCCAGTGGAGGAGCCTGATGTGGGGCTCAATCCCAGAACACCGGGATCACGCCCTGAGCCAAAGGCAGATGCTTAATGACTGTGCCACCCAGGCGCCCCACAAATAAATAAATCTTGAAAAAAAAATCCCAGGTAATATGATTATCAATGTAGAAAACCTTAAAGAATAAATTAGTTAACTATTAAAAATACTAAAATGTAAATTCTTCAAATTAAAGATCAATATTCAAAAATCAATTGTGGTGGTACTTCTGGAATGATGGAGTGAGGCCCTCTGAAAATCAACTCCTTCATAAAAGCAATGAGGACACTAGCAAAAATTATTAAAATCAACTTTTAAGACCCAAAATTAACCAAAGACTTATAATAAACCAAAGAAAATGTATACAAGAAAATAGCTGAACCTAAGAACAGCAAGATTTGTGGTGTTTAAACATGACCTATTCCTATCTTTCTCTTCCCAATTCTGTAAAATGATTAAACAAATAACTTCACAATCACAGTAACCACGAAAACCAGCAGCCTAGTAGCCCCTAATGGGACAGAATGGGTTTGGAACCCTCTAGAAAGCCCCATTCTCAGAGAATTGTCATTATTGAACATATCTGGCATTCCCTGTTAACCCCCAATCAGAGGGCTTATCTTTAACCCTATTCAGAGCTTGCTCAGTGTGAACAGCCTTTTCCCCAGCACATTTGTTGGAAACAATCAGAGGCAATTATTTAACATCTCAACTACCAGAGTTGGAAAAACGACTGGGGCAAACGAAAAGCTGACCAAACACTTAAAAGGAAAGTCTTGGAAATAAGATGTCCATAGGAGATTTTGAAAAGCTCTGACATAATCCTGGGACTCTAGGAGGTCATGTACATGTGCGAGCCTGTACCCATGCTCAAGAAGGCCTGAATTTCCCACCACTGCCTGACTTGAAGCTCTGCATAAGCAGGAACCGAAGACTAAGGCAGAGGTGTAAGCTGTCTACTAGAGAGTTGAAAATATGTCCCACCACACACATAATGCCCTTTGGTGATGCCTAGGTGATATCCTGATTCAAGGCATTTTAGGAAGTCTTTGTCCAGTCGTTGACTTACCACTAAGCTAAACGGAACAGAGATTTCAGTGGCCACATATAACAAAACAAAAAACAAAAGCCCAACAACTACAAAGTTCACAGACTTTGTTCAGGAAGTCATTAAACAAAAGGCAATAGCAGCATTAACACAAACCACAAACAGCAATTACAACTAACCCTGGGGAGGGAAGGAATCTGATTCCCAGAGGTGCCACATATGTTATATAAAATGTCTAGTTATCAAGAACAACAACGAAAATATGAGACACAAAAGAAACAGGAAGTATGGTCTATACACAGGAAGAAAATCATTCAGTAGAAACTATCCCCAAGGAAGGCCAGATGTTGGACTTACCAGACAAACTCTTTAAATTAGCTATTATGAATATGTTCCAGTAATTATAGAAAACCATGTCAAAGAACTCAAACAAAGTATGAGAACAATGTCTTATCAAATAGAGACTATCAATCAATAAAGAACCAGATAGAAGTTTGGGCTGAAAAGTACAATAACTGAATGAAATACTTATGAGAGGGCCCCATAAGCTGACTTGAGCTGGAAGAAGAAAGATTCAGTGAACTTAAACATAGGTCAATTGAGATTATCAAAGTCAAAGAAAAAAAAGAAAAGAGAATGAAGAACAATGAGTAGAACCCTAGGGACTTATGGAACATCAGCTGTACAAACATATGCATAATAGGAACCTCAGAAGAAAAGGAGAGAAGAGGGCAGAAAAAAAACATTTGAAGAAATAATGGCCAACCATTCTGCAAATTTGATGAAAAACAATCTACACATCCAAGAAGCTCCACAAACTCTAGAAGAAACTCAGAGATCCACAAAGAGACACATTACAACCTTCCAAAAGTCAAAGACCAAGAATTTTGAAAGTAGCAAGAGAGAAGCAACTCATCACAAATGATTCTCAATAAGATTAACAGCTAGGTTTTTTTTTTTTTTAAGATTTTTATTTTTATTTGAGAGAGAGGGTGCACATAAGCCAGGGTGGGGGGCAGCAAAAGGAGAGGGAGCTGAGCAGGGAGCCTGACACAGGGCTCGATCCCAAGACCCTGGGATCATTGGATACTTAAACGTCTGAGCTACCCAGGTGCCCCTAACAGCTAGTTTTTTATTACAAACCATGGAAGCCAGGGGCGTCTGGGTGGCTCAGTCATTTGACTCTTGATTTCAGTTCAGGTCATGATCTCAGGGTCATGGGATCAAGCCCCGAGTTAGGCTCCATGCTTAGTGCAGAGTTTGCTTGGGATTCTCTCTCTCCCTCTCCCTTCGCCCCCTCCCCCACTCATGCTCATGTTCTCTCTCTCTCTCTCTCAAAAAAAAGAAAAAGAAAAAGAAACCATGGAAACCAGAAGACTGTGTGATGGAATATTCAAAGTGCTGAAAGAAAAAGACTGTCAACCAAGAATTCTTTTTTTTTTTTTTATTTTAATAATGATTTTTTATTATATTATGTTAGTCACCATACAGTACATCCCCGGTTTTCGATGTAAGGCTCGATGATTCATTAGTTGTGTATAACACCCAGTGCACCATGCAATATGTGCCCTTCTTACTACCCATCACCGGTCTATCCCATTCCCCCACCCCCCTCCCCTCTGTAGCCCTCAGTTTGTTTCTCATAGTCCATAGTCTCTCATGTTTCATTCCCCCTTCTGATTACCTCCCCTTTCTTTATCCCTTTCTTCCCCTACTGATCATTCTAGTTCTTATGTTCCATAGATGAGAGAAATCATATGATAGTTGTCTTTCTCTGCTTGACTTATTTCACTAAGCATTATCTCCTCCAGTGCCGTCCATGTTGTAGCAAATTCAACCAAGAATTCTATATCCACTAAAACGATCCTTCAAAATGAAGAAGAGGGTAAAATATTCCCAGAGAAACAAAAACTGAGAGAATTCATTGCCTGGCATCCCGCACTACAAAAAATACCAAAAGGTGTCCTAGGGTTGCTTTGAAAGGACACTAGACAGTAACTCAAATCCACATGAAGAAATACAGACCAGTGGTAAAGGCAACTACATAGGTAAATCTAAAAGACAGTATAAATGTACTTTTTATTTGTAACTTTTTTCTTCCACCTGATTCAAAAGACAATATATAAAGTAATAATCATAAAACTGTTTATGGGCTTATAAAGATGTAATTAGTGTAGCAGTCGTACTGTAAACACGAAGGCGTGTATAGGAGCACAGTTTGTGTACGCTATTGCAATTAAGTTGGTATTAATCCACACTAGATTGTTTTAGATTAAGATATTAATTGCAGGGCACCTGAGTGGCACAGTCAGTTAAGCATCCAACTCTTGATTTTGCTCCGGTCATGATCTCATGGATCACGGGATTGAGTGCAGCGAAGGGATCTGTGCTCAGCAGGGAATCTGCTTGGGATTCTGCCTCTCCCTCTCCCTCTGTCCCTCCCCTCTGCATGTGCTCTCTCTCTCTCTCACACACACACAAATAAATCTTAAAAAAAAAAAAGATATTAATTGCAATCCACAGGACAACCACTAAGAGGATAGCAAAAATATGGTGAAGTAAACAAGATAATTAAAGGGGCACACTAAACATATCTATTTGGCACAAAAGAAGATTGTGATAGAGGAATAGAGAAACAAAGACATTAGACATAGGGAAAACAAACAGGAAAATGGCAGACTTAAATCCTATTTTATCAGTAATTACATCAAATGTCTTCTTTGGAGAAATGTCTGTTCATGTCTTCTGCCCATTTTTCAATTGGATTATTTGGTTTTTTGGTGTTGAGTTGTGTAAGTTCTTTATACATTTTGGATATTAGCCCTTTATTAGACATGTCACTTGCAAATATCTTCTCCCATTCAGTAGGTTGTCTTTTTGTTTTGTTGATTGTTTCCTTTGCTGTGCAGAAACTTTTTATTCTGATGTAGTCCTTATAGTTTATTTTTGCTTTTGTTTCTCTTGTCTTAGGAGACATCTAGAAAAATGTTGCTATGGCCGATGTCAGAGAAATTACTGCCTGTGCTCTCTTCTAGTATTTTTATGGTTTCAGGTCTCACATTAGGTCCTTAATCCATTTTGAGTTTATTTTTGTGTACGGTGTAAGAAAGCGATCGAGTTTTATTCTTTCACATGGAGCTGTCCAGCTTTCCTAGCACCATTTGTTGAAGAGACTGTCTTTTCCCTATTGGATATTCTTTCCTCCTTCATTGTAGATTAATTGGCCATATAATCATGGGTTTTTTCTGGGCTTTCTAATCTGTTGCATTGATCTGTGGCTGTTTCGTACTGTTTTGATTACTACAGTCTAGTAATACAACTTGAAATCTGGGATTGTGATACCTCCAGCTTTGTTTTTTTTCGAGATTGCTGTGAGTATTTTGGGGTCTTTTGTGGTTCCATACAAATTTTAGGATTATTTGTTCTAGTTCTGTGAAAAATGTTGTTGATGTTTTGATAAGGATTGCATTAGATCTGTAGATTGCTTTGGGAAGTATAGACATTTTAACAATATTCTCCCAATTCATGAGTATGGAATATCTTTCCATTTGTTTCTGTCATCTTTAATTTCTTTCATCAGTGTCTTATAGTTTTCAAAGTACAGGTCTTTCACTTCCTTGGTTAATTCCTTGATATTCCTAGATATTTTATTATTTTTGGTGCAAATTGTAAATGGGCAGAATTTTTTATGTTTTTAAATGATCTGACTGTACGTTACAAGATATGAACTTTAGATTCAAAGACATAGACTTATTTAAAGCAAACAGATGAGGGGTGCCTGGGTGGCTCAGTCAGTTAGGTGTCTGCCTTTGGCTCAGGTCATGATCCCAGGGTCCTGGGATTGAGCCCTGTGTCAGGCTCCCTGCTCAGCAGGGAGTCTGCTTCTCCCTCTCCTTTTGCCCCTTTCCTCTGCTTATACTCTCTCTCTCTCTCACTCTCTCTCTCTCTCAAATAAATAAATAAAATCTTAAAAAATAAATAGATGAGAAAAAAAGATATGCCATGAAAATAGTAACCAAAGGAAACCAAGAATAGCTATGAGAATATCAGGCAAAATAGATTTTAAGTCAAAAATTGTTACAAGACACAAAGAACCACATTTTAAACATGATAAAAGTGCCAATCCATCAGAAAGACATAACAATTGTAAATATATATAAATCTAATAAGAAAGCCCCAAAATACATGAAGCAAAAACTGATGGAATTAAAGGGAAAAATAGACAATTCAATAATAATAGTTGGAGATTCAACACGGTGTTAAGAGAACAATTACACAGAAAAATCAAGAAGAATACAGAAGACTTGAGCAACATTATGAGTAAACCAAAAAATATTCATAGAACACTTCACCCAACAACAGCAGAATATACACTGAAGTATTCCTGGAACCTTTTCCGGGATAGAGCAATATATTAGGCCACAAACATGTCTCAATAAATTTAAAAGGACTCCAATGTGTTCTCTGACCACAATGAAATGAAATTAGAACTCAACAATTGAAAAAAATTGGGGAAATGAACAAATATGTGGAAATCAACACATTCCTAAACAACCAGTGGTTCAAAGAAGGAATCATAAGAGAAATTATGAAACACATTGAAATGAAGGAAAACAAAAACACAAAATGCCAAAACTTCTGGGATACAGCTAAAACAGTACTTAGAGGGAAATTTATAGCTGAATATGTCCATGTTTAAAAAGAAAAATATCTCAGGGCACCTGGGTGGCTCAGTCAGTTGAGGTCCAATTCTTAATTTTGGCTCAGGTCAAGATCTCAGGATTGTGGGATTGGGCCCCAAGTCAGACTCTGCACTGGGCGTGGGGCTTGCTTAAGATTCTCTCTCTTGGGGTGCCTGGGTGGCTCAGGCAGTTAGTGTCTGCCCTGGGCTCATCTCATGCATGATCTCAGGATCCTGGGATCGAACCCCACGGCAGGCACCTGCTCAGCGGGGAGTCTGCTTCTCTCTCTCCCTCTGCCCCTCCCCCCCCCGCTTGTGCTCCCTCTCTCTCAAATAAATAAATAAAATCTTTAAAAACAAAAAAAGATTCTCTCTCTTCTTTTCTTTCCGCCCCTCTCCCCTCTCCCCCTCTCTATAAACAAAAAAGAAAAAAAATCTCAAATTAATAACTTAACCTTTTACCTTAAGGAACTTGAAAAAAATAAACTAAATGCAAACAGAATAAAGGAAATAACAAAGGTTAGAAAATAAATAAATGAACTAGAAAGTACAAAAACAACAGAGAAAATCAATGAAACCAAAAGATGATTCTTTGAAAAGATCAAAAAAAATTGATAAACTTTTAGCTAAACTACCAAGGAAAAAAAGAAAGAGAAGACTCAAATTACTAAAACCAGATATGAAAGAGGGCACATTATGTATGATGAAGAATTAACCTCACCAGTAGAGAGATCTGGCCTTTGCCCTTGGCAACTGCATTTGATCTCTAGGCCTGTGAAAAGTCCTGCCTAATAGGGGGTTCATTGTTTGCCTAGGGCCTTTGGCCATACTGCATCATTTCCAACCTTCAAAGGAACTAGAGACTAAAGAAATTAGCCCACCCTATGGGAAGAATGGGAGACTAAAGTTCAGCCGTGTGAGTAATATGTGACCAAGCCCCATTGAAAAGTCTGGACACTAAAGATTTGGGTGAGCTTCCTTGGTTGGTAATACTTCACTGTCACGCGCTGTGTCTAGGAAGAGTTAATACCATCCGTGACCAAGGAAGAGATGATCAGAAGCCCCTCATTTGGATCTCTCCCAGAGTCTGCCCTGTGCATCTCTTCCTGTGGCTAATTTTATCCTGTGTCCTTTCCCTGTAATAAGTCATGAATATAATAGCTTTTAGTGAGTTCTGTTGAGTCCTTCCATTAAATTACCAAACCTGAGAGTGCTTTTAGAAACACTTCCACCTTTTCCCCCACTAAATTTATGATGGTTGTTAAAAATGAGGGCAGTCTTGTGGGGACTGTTCCTCGTTGGCTAAACTCTTTGTATATCTTTACTGACCTTACAGAAATAAAAAGGATTGGAAGGAAGTACTATGAATATGCTAACAAATTAGAAAACCTAAATGAAATTAACAAATTTCTAGAAAGAAAAACTATCGAAGTGACTCAAGTAAATCTGAATATATCTTTTATAATTAAAGAGATTGAAGTAGTCATAGGGAAAAAAAAAAACACAAAAACCCACAAAGAAAATTCAAAGCCCAAATGGCCTCACTAGTAGATTTTATGAAACATTTAAAGAACTAACACTAATTCTGTACAAGCTCTTTCAGAAAGTAGTAGAGGAGGGAACACTTCCAACTTGTTCTTTGAAGCTAGTATTACCCTGATACCAAAATCAAAGATATCACAAGAAAAGAAAACTACAAACCACTATCCTTTACTAATATAGATGTAAAAATTCTCAACAAATATGAGGAAACTGAATCCAGCAACACATAAAATGGGTTATGTACCATGACAAGCTGAGATTTTATCTCAGGAATGTGGGAATTCATATGTTGTTCAACATATGAAAATCAGTCAATATGCCAAACCACATTAATGGAATAAAGACCAAAAACCACATAATCATCTTAATAGACTTATAACAATGCATTTGATATAATACAACAACCTTTCGCGATAAAACCACTCAACAATTAGAAATAAAATGAAACTCCCCAAGCTTAATAAAGGGCATCAACGAAAAACTATAGCTAACATCATACTTAATGGTGAACTACTAAAATTTTCCAAGGTCAGAAATAAGACATGGGGGAGGGGCAAAGGGAGAGGAAAACGTAGGCTTTCCACTGAGCAGGGAGCTTGATGTGGGACTTGATCCCAGGACCCTGGGATCATGACCAGAGCCAAAAGCAGACACTTAACCAACTGAGCCACCTAGGCACCCCACAGATGGCTTGATCTTAAAAACATAAGTATTAGAAGTAATAAATGAGTTAAACAAGTTTGCAAGGTGCAAGATTAATATACAAAAACCAATTATATTACAATACACTACCTATGAAAAATCCAAAAGTAAAATTAAGAAAACAATTTAATTTACAATACCATCAAAAATAATGAAATATTCGGATAAATTTAAACAAGGAGGTTCAAGACATGTACAATGAAATCTACAAAACACTGCTGAAAGAAGTCCTAAATAAATGGAAAAGCTTCCTGTGTTCTGGACCAAAAGACTTAATATTGTTAAGACGGCATTATTCTCCAAATCCATCTACGGATTCAACATAGTTCTCAAAATCTCGGCTACTTTTTTTTTTTTTTCAGAAATTGACAACAGATCCTAGAATTTATATAGAAATGCAAGGACTCAATCATTAAAACTACCTTGGAAAAGAAGAAAAGTAGAGGACTCATAGTTCTTCATTTCAAAACTTAGTATAAAGCTACAGTATTTAAGACTTAGAGGTACTAACTGTCAGAAGGCTAGATATACAGATCAATGGCATAGAATGAAGAGTCCAGAAATAAACCCATACCTCAGTGGTCAACTGATTTTCAAGAAGGGTGCCAAGACCATCCAATGGGGAAATAATATAGTCTTTTCAATAAACTGTGCTGGGATAACTGGATATCCTTATGCGAGAAAATGAATTCAGACCCCTACCTCAATAAACCCCCTACCCCCCCTACAGATATTAACTCAAATGGATCAGACCTAAATGTAAGAGCTACAACTATAAACCTCTTAGAAGAAAACTAAGAGATTTAGGAGTAAATCTCTGTGACCTTGGATTAGGCAATGGTCTCTTAGATATGACACCAAAAGCACAAGCAACAAAAGGGAAATAAATCGGACTTCATCAAAATGTTTGCTTTAAAAGTCACCACCAAGAAAGTGAAAAGATAAAGCAATGAGTGGGGAAAAAATATTTGCAATTCATTTATCTGATAGGCAACTTGCATCTAGAGTACAGGTATACCTCATTTTATTATGCTCTGCTTTATCGATCTTTGCATGTATTGCATATTTTTACAAATTGAAGGTTTATGGCAGCCTTGAGTCAAGCAAGTCTATCGGTGCCATTTTTTTCCCAACTGCATTAGCTCACTTCACGTTTCTGTGTCACATTTTGATAATTCTCGCAATATTTTAAACTTTATTATTATTCTATTTGTTATGATGATCTATGATCAGTAATCACTGTTGTTACTATAGTAATCGTTTTGGGGAGCCACAAACCACTCCCATAGGGAACAGTGAACTTAATCGATAAATGTTGTGTCTGTTATGACTGCTCCACCAACCAGCGGCTCCCTCCTCTCTCTCCCTCCTCAAGCCTCCCTATTCCTTGAGACACAACAATATTACAGTGAGGCCAGATAATAACCTTACAATGGTCTTTAAGTGTTCAAGTAAAAGGAAGAGTCGCATGTCTCTCACTTCAAATCAAAAGATAGAAATGATTGAGTTTAGTGAGGAAGTTATGTTGAAAGCCGAAATAGGCCAAAAGCTAGGCTTCTTGCTTCAAACAGCTGAGTTGTGAATAAAGGAGAAGTTCGTGAAGGAAATTAAAAGTGCTACTCCAGTGAACGGACAAATGATAAGGAAGTGAAGCAGCCTTATTACTGATACGGAGAACGTTGTAGTCGGCTGGATGGGAGATCAAACCAGCCATGACATCCCCTTAAGCCAAAGCCGAATCCAGAGCTAGGCTCCTACTCTTGTCAATTCCATGAAGGCTGAGAGAGGTGAGGAAGCTGCAGAAGAAAAGTTGGAAGTTTAGCAGAGTTTGGTTCATGAGGTTTAAGGAAAGAAGCCGTATCCGTAACAGAAAAATGCACAATGGAGCTGCAAGTGCTGATAGAGAACCTGCAGCGAGCTCTCCAGAAGCCCTAGCTCAGATCGTTAGTGAAGGTGACTCTGCGCGAAACAGATGCTATCTAGGAAGAAGTCAGTGCCTGGCTTCAAAGCTTCAAAGGACAGGCTGACTCTCCCGATAGGAGCTAATGCAGCTGGTGACTTTGAGTGGGAGCCAGTGCTCACTGACCATTCTGAGAATCCTAGAGCCCTTACAAATTATGCTAAACCTACTTGTCTGTGTTCTATAAATGTCATAACAAAGCCTGGCTGACAGCACATCTGTTTACAGCATGGTTTACTGAATATTTTAAGTCCACTGTTGAGACCCGCTGCTCATTAAAAAAAAAAAAAAATTCCTTTCAAAATATTACTCTCATTCACCATAAACCTTGTCACCAAAGAGTTCTGATGGAAATGTACTATAAGCTTAATGTCATTTTCATGCCTGCTAACAAGCATCCATTCTCCAGCCCATGGATCAAGGAGTAATTTCGACTTTCAGCGGTTATCATTTAAGACATACATTTCATAAGGCAATAGCTGCCATAAATAGTCATTCCTCTGATGGATCTGGACAAAGTAAATATAAGAACTTCTGGAAAGGATTCACGATTCTATTTTTTTAAAGATTTATTTATTTATTTGGGGGGGAGCAAACGCAGCAGTTGGGGGAGGGGCAGAGGCAGAGGGAGAGAATCTCAAGCAGACTCCCAGCTGAGCGCAGAGCCCAATGCAGGGCCGGATCCCAGGACCTGGAGATCATGACCTGAGCCTAAACCAAGAGCCAGACGCTTAGCTGACTGGGCTGCCCCAGGATTCACTATTCTCAACACCATTAAGAACATTTGTGATTCATGGGACGAGGTCACAATATCGACAGTAAAAGGAGTTTGGAGAAAGGTGAATTCAGCCCTCATGGCTGACTTTGAGGGGTTCAAGCCTTCAGTGGAGGAAGTAGCTACAGATGTGGTGGAAACAGCAAGTGAACTAGAATTAGAAGAGGAGCCTGGACAAGAAACAACAATTGTTGGAGAGGATGTGGAGAAAGGGGATCCCTCCTACATTGTTGGTGGGAATGCAAGTTGGTACAGCCACTCTGGAAAACAGCGTGGAGGTCCCTTAAAAAGTTAAAAATTGAGCTACCCTATGATCCAGCCATTGCACTACTGGGTGTTTACCCCAAAGATACAGACGTAGTGAAGAGAATGGCCATATGCACCCCAATGTTCATAGCAGCAATGTCCACAATAGCTAAATCGTGGAAGGAGCCGAGATGCCCTTCAACAGATGACTGGATTAAGAAGTTGTGGTCCATATATACAATGGAATATTACTCAGCTATCAGAAAGAACGAGTTCTCAACATTTGCTACAACATGGACGGCACTGGAGGAGATAATGCTAAGTGAAATAAGTCAAGCAGAGAAAGACAACTATCATATGATTTCTCTCATCTATGGAACATAAGAACTAGGATGATCGGTAGGGGAAGAAAGGGATAAAGAAAGGGGGGGGTAATCAGAAGGGGGAATGAAACATGAGAGACTATGGACTATGAGAAACAAACTGAGGACCTCAGAGGGGAAGGGGGTGGGGGAATGGGATAGACTGGTGATGGGTAGTAAGGAGGGCACGTATTGCATGGTGCACTGGGTGTTGTACGCAACTAATGAATCATCGAGCCTTACATCGGAAACCGGGGATGTACTGTATGGTGACTAACATAATATAATAAAAAATCATTAAAAAAGAAAAAAAAAAAAAGAGGAGCCTGGAGATGGGACTGAATTGCTTCACTCTCACAGTAAACCTTGAATGGGCGAGGAGCTGCTTCTGATGCATGAGTAAAGACCGTGATTTCTTGAGACGGAATCTACTCCTGGTGAGGATGCTGTGACGATTGTTGAACTGACAACGGAGGATTTAGAATAGTACATAAACTCTTCATACAGCAGCAGCGGGGTTTGAGAGGATTGTTCTAGTTTTGAAAGAATTCCTATTGCAGATAAAATGCTGTCAAACAGCATCACACGCGACAAATTGTTCATGAAAGGAAGAGTCAACCCATGTGGCAAACATCACTGTTGTCTCATATGAAGAAGTTTCCAGAGCCACCCCAGCCTTCGACAACCACCCCCCTGCTCAGTCATCATCCAGGCAAGACCCTCCACCAGCAAAAAGATGACAACTCACGGAAAGCTCAGATGGTGGTTAGCAAGTTTCTAACAATGAAATATATTTAAGGTAAGGTGTCTACATTGTCTTTTTAGACATAATGGTATTGCACGCTTAATGGGCCACACCGTAGTATAAACGTAACATTTATAGGCACTGTGAAACCAAAATTCATTTAACTTGCTTTGCTGCAGTATTTGCTTTATTTCAGTGGTCTGGAGCTGAGCCTACTATATCTTTGAGGTATGAGTGTATATAAAGAATTCTTACCACCCCATGGTTTTAAAAAAAAAAAATCTACTTAAAAAATAGGTGAAGAATTTGAACAGGCATTTATCCAAAGAAGACACTTCTCCAAAGACCTACATCTGAAGATGATATACAGATGGCCAATAAACACATGAAAAAATGCTCAGCCTCAGTAGTTATAAGAGAAATAAAAATCAAAATAACGATGCGTTACCACTTCACACATATTAGGATGGTTAGAAATCATAAAGAGACATAACGAATGTTGGTGACGATGTGGAAAAACTGGAATCTTCATACATTGCTGGTGGAGTTGTAAAATGCCGCAGCCACTTTGCAAAAGAGTTCGGCAGTTTCTCAAAATGTTAGACAGAACTGCCATAAGACCTAGCATTTCTATTAAGTATATACCCAAGAGAATCGAAAACTTGTCCACACAAAAACCTGTACACAAAATTTCATAGCAGCATTATTCATAATAGCCCCAAAGTGGAAAGAACTTTTCTTTTGAAAACTGCTATATGTCTAGTGAGTTACAGGATACTAGTATGTCCTTCCTGACTTTTTAAAGTTAGCCTATAAATTCTAGAGAACAGAAAAATCAGGTGAGTATTGGAGAATATATTTTGGGAAAGGAGAGAAATTACAAGGGAAGTACTAGATTGTGAAACTTTTATAGTGTGTGCATTGTGAGTTTTGCATGCAGATAAGTCAAATGAATTATCTAGTTATCCTTGATAATGTGGAAAATTACTGATCTCTATTATTAGAACAGGTATGTTTATCAATTTGAGGAAGCAGTATATTTATTGGAAAGGATTGAAAAGGATTTGGTG
This sequence comes from Ursus maritimus, assembly GCF_017311325.1. Classification (NCBI taxonomy): domain Eukaryota; kingdom Metazoa; phylum Chordata; class Mammalia; order Carnivora; family Ursidae; genus Ursus; species Ursus maritimus. Next base: position 11,243,413 of record NW_024423564.1, read on the forward strand.
TACGGTTCGAGTAGTGGTGAGTTTTCAACTTTAAGCCTGTAAAAATTTGGGGCAATACTATGACTCTTGGACTTTTTCCATTGCGTTCGCAGAGTGCAAGTAACACTGAAAAGCGTTTCAGTTATTTATAACATGAGTATATGGGACTTTATGGAAGCGCTTTATATTGACCTACTTGTTATGTACTATTTTAATTTCATATCCTTTAGAGATTTGGATTTGAACTGCATTTTGGAATTCATCGTTACGGACAATGTCAGCATCAAATGAAGGTCCAGTTAGACCCACCCCCCCAGATGGAGGCTGGGGGTGGGCAGTGGTCGTTGGAGCTTTTATATCCGTTGGCTTCTCTTGTGCGTTTGGCAAATCTATTTCTGTATTTTACAAAGAAATTGAAGAAATATTTAATGCCAGTACCAGCGAAGTGTCGTGGATCTCTTCTATTATGTTTGCTGTCATGTATGCTGGAGGTAAGTACCCAGAAGGTCTGCTCTTTTAATTTTCAGTAGGCAGACAAAAGCTCCATATTAAATAGTTTTTGTTCTTGATGTTTTTATGGGTAAGATATTTAAAATGTTAGGTTTTGAAGCTATGTGGTTCGAGTCATATTTTTCATTCCCTCTAACAATAAAGGCTACAATCAACCATGCACTGTTAGGTCAGTTATATTGCAAAACAAATATCATTATAAAGGGTAACTTTCTTTAAAACTGGTCTGGCGTATGGAAAGTCAATTGATGTTTGTGTTTTAATTATATATCCCTGCTAACCTCTATTACTTCCTATAGTTTATTGGTAGATTTTTTTTTTCAAAATTTTAAGATAGACAAACTTCTCTTTTGCAAATACTGATAGTTTGGTTTCTTCCTTTCCTTACACCTTTCTTGCCCCCCTGTCTTACCGCACTGCCTCGGACCTCCCGTATAGTGTTGAAGAAAAGTGGTGATGGTAGGCATCCTTGTTTTGTAGTTCTGTTTTGGTTTTGTTGCCGTTTTCTATGAGAAACAAAGTACATTTCAGCTAATTTGAAAATAGGCTCTACAGTCAGAAGTTTGATCAGACTTGGTCACATGTTGGATCATGTTCACGTGCCTCTGCTCCAGATGGCCATCTAAAAACTAAAAACAGAGCCAACTTGCTACATACATGTGGATACTCTCCTAGATACGTAGGATACATCTACGTGGAGAACCCTGTGAACACTTACCATCAGGGTACTTGCAGCCTAATCTGCCTTGAAGGAGACGGGCTAAGGTCTTCCACACTTCAGCGAAAATCCGTCCAGTATGTTCTAGGTGTACAGAAGATGGACATGGTACATTGTACAATCGACGCTGTATTTTCCCATTACACAAACCGGTGACTCTGAAATAAAATAGAAAGCAATATTTCTTACCACTGTCTTCTGTTTTATCTGTTTATTTGGTGGGGTGGGCTATTTATGTTTCTCGGCATCCTTTCGTGTCAGTAATGCCTTGCGCAGGCGTGGATGTGAGGGGTGGGCTTCTCCTCTTTGTTAGTAAGTTGTTGGCTCTCTCCTAGGTCCTGTCAGCAGTGTCCTGGTGAATAAATACGGCAGCCGTCCAGTCATGATTGTTGGTGGCTGCTTGTCAGGCTGTGGCTTGATCGCAGCTTCTTTCTCCAACACTGTACAGGAACTTTACTTGTATATTGGATTCATTGGAGGTGAGTTGCTACTGATATATTTACAAACATTAATTTTTTTGTGGACTCTTTGTAGCATTCATCGGTTAAGTGTTTTGAAAAATGAAAATTTCTTTGCTAGAAAAATTATTGGGTCACTATATTTAAGATGTAATATATATGTTAATTTCATAGTACCAGAGAAACATGGCTTTATTTTTTTTTTAAGATTTTATTTATTTATTTGAAAGAGAGAGAACATGAGAGGGGAGGAGTAAAGAGAGAAGCAGACTCCCTGCTGAGCAGGGAGCCCCGACACAGAGCTCAGTCCCAGGACCCCAGGATCATGACCTGAGCCGAAGGCAGACGCTTAACCGACTGAGCCACCCAGGCGCCCCCAGAGAAACATGTCTTTAAAGAAAGTTCTGGCACTTCAGGGTGGTTATTTTTTATTGAAAGAGAGGGTTTTATTATTTTTTTTCTTTTTCTTCCTTCTTTTAAATATTTATTTATTTATTTAAGAAACACAGTAGCCATAAGTAAAGAGTGTGTGGCAAGTTGTTGAAATGGTGGTCATCAGCTATTCCCACTCATTATCCTTCTACCCAAGAAGAAATTGTTTCAAATTAGAGTAAGAGAGAATATGAGATACAAAGCACGTATTTTTTGGAGGAGAAGCCATATACATTTTTAAAGGATTAAGGACACACATGAGAAAACCTCTTCTCTCCCTTTCTTCTTTTTTTTTTTTTTTTAAGATTTTATTTATTTATTCGACAGGATAGAGACAGCCAGCAAGAGAGGGAACACAAGCAGGGGGAGTGGGAGAGGAAGAAGCAGGCTCATAGCGGAGGAGCCTGATGTGGGGCTCGATCCCATACTGCCGGGATCACGCCCTGAGCCGAAGGCAGACGCTTAACCGCTGAGCCACCCAGGCGCCCCCTCCCCCTTTCTAATAGCTAAATTTGGGAAATGAAACTGCTAAGGATAAAGGATATAGACCATCCATTGTCCTACAATTCAGAGAAAACCATTAATATTTTGATGCTCATACGTTTTTCATATGTACACATGTGTTTTTAGTATAATGTTTGTAACCAGTTTTTTTTTCACTTACTAATACCTAATGTGTATAGTCCCCCATCTCAATAAACATACTGTAGCAGCTACTATTTTTCCATTGGATGAATGTGTCATAGTTTATTCCACCACTCTCTAATTGAAAGACCTTCAGGTTGATTACATTTTTCACTATTAATAAACACTATTTGTAGGATAGTGCTTCTCTATATATCTTTGTGAACATGATAATTTCCTTAGGACAAATTTGAGAAGTGGAATTACTGGGGGAAAAGGTTTTTGATATGATTGGCCAAATATCCTTTTAGAGAGGTTCTAATAACGTACAGTCCCACCTGCGGGATCTGAGCTAATGCTAATAACAGGTATTTTCTTTTTGGATCTGTACTTTGACTACATTAATTAAAATTTTAAACCTTTACATATTATAATTCATCTAGAGTATTTGAATCACATAAGGAAGGAACAGAACTTTATTCGTTCCCAGTTGGTTATTCAGCCTGTTCGTTATTAAGTCATTCAATAAATATTGTCCCTACCATACGTCAGGGACTGTTCCAAGCTCTGTGGGGATTGAGTCAACATGATAGATAAGATTCCTGCTCTGAGGTGGAGGGAAACAGACAATAAACAGACCAACAAATAAATGAGTAAGTCAGAAAAATATCAGCTTGTGATAAGTGCTTTGCAAAAACTTGAAACAGAGAGTTTTGATGGAGAAGGATTTAATGGTCCCTAAAGGGAAGTCCTCTCAGAGTTGGTGACCTTGAATTGAGATCTGAATGGTAAGTAGGAGCCAGGTTTGTGAAAATCTAGAGGAACAACTGTGGTGAGCACGTATGAGAATACACTGAAATTTGGGTAGGAAAGTAGGGAAGGGCCAAATCATGGTGCTTCCTAACCCAGAGTGCAAAGCAGTGGGTGGCAGTCACGAGAGAGATTGAACAGGTAGCATTCCAATCTGGTTTACCGACTAAGGGAGTAAGAATAGGAGGCCACTTAGGTTATTGGGATACTTGTCTCAGCTCCACTGATTAAAAAATCTACTCTTTTGGGGGCGCCTGGGTAGCGCAGTCGTTAAGCATCTGCCTTCGGCTCAGGGCGTGATCCCGGTGTTCGGGGGATCGAGTCCCACAACGGGTTTCTCTGCTGGGAGCCTGCTTCTTCCTTTCCCACTCCCCCTGCTTGTGTTCCCTCTCTCGCTGCCTGTCTCTCTGTCACATAAATAAATAAAATCTTTAAAAAAAAATCTACTCTTTCCCTATTAATTTAAACGTATCTTTTGGTCCTATTTCTGGACTTTTCCCCAATTTTATTCATCAGTTTTTTCATTTTTGACTAAGTGCACACTGTTCTCATTACTGTAGCTGTAGTTGTAGAAAATATTTCTACATCTGTTAGTGTTGGTCCCACCAATTATTTATACTTCTTGAATATTTCTAATGTATTTGTTCTCTGAGTGCTATTTTTTAAAGATATATTTATTTATTTCAAAGAGAGTGTGAGAGAGTGGGAGGGAGGGAGCAAAGAAAAAGTGGGAGAGAATCTCAAGCAGACGCCCCACTGAGTGCGGAGCTGGACCTGGGGCTCGATCTAATGACCCTGAGATCATGACTTGAGCCAAAATCAAGAGTCGGACACTTAAATGACTGAGCCATCCAGGCATCGCGTCTCTGGGTATATTTTACAGTCATTGTACTTCATCTGAAAAATTGAATACATTGACATTTTCATAGAAATTACATTAAATTAATGGGTTTACTAAGGTAGTGTTAGCTTCTTCACTATGTTGTGTTTACTGTCCTATTTTCTCTCTCCCCACCCCCTTTCTTCTTTTCCTGCCCTCTGCCCCTCCTCTTCTGTTTTGCTCTCTGAATTTACAAGATTTATCCTCTCTCCTCTTTGTTTTCAATTCCCTATTCTTCAGGAAACCTAAAATTTTTATATTAAACAAAAGAGCCTAATTTATTATTGTTATTGTTGCTAAAGCAAAAAGAATTATTTTAATGTTATATTTTAAATCTAGGATTTGCTGCATAAAGAGACTTTACGCTGTATTTGGTAATAGCCCACTTAATGATCTGCTAGTTATAATGATGATTTTGACCTCTTGCCGTTCAGTTTGTCTAGTTGATTAATAACAAATACGTTTCTGACATTTATGATGGTATGTAATCCTCCCCCCCTCCTCCCCAGGTCTTGGGCTTGCCTTCAACTTGAACCCAGCTCTGACCATGATTGGCAATTATTTCTACAAGAGGCGACCGTTGGCAAATGGACTGGCCATGGCAGGCAGCCCTGTGTTCCTCTCTACTCTGGCCCCCCTCAATCAGGCTCTCTTTGGTATCTTTGGCTGGAGAGGAAGCTTCCTAATTCTTGGAGGCCTCCTACTAAACTGCTGTGTAGCTGGAGGCCTGATGCGACCAGTAGGGCCCCCACCAACAAGTGCGGGGAAAGATAGGTCTAAAGAAGCCCTTCGGGAACCTGGAAAATCTGATTTAGAAAAGGGGGCAGGTGATACAAATAGAGACTTTAATGGCAGAAACCCCAAAGAGGAGAAACTATCAGTTTTTCAAACAGTTAACAAAGTTATGGACTTATCCCTGTTTACCCACAGAGGCTTTCTACTGTACCTCTCTGGGAATGTGATAATGGCTTTTGGGATGGCTACTCCTTTAGTCTTTCTTAATAGTTATGCCAAGAGTCAACATTACTCTAGTGAGAAGTCCGCCTTCCTTCTTTCCATTCTGTCTTTTGTTGATATTATAGCCAGACCTTCTATGGGACTCGTAGCCAACACCAAGTGGATAAGACCTCGAATTCAGTATTTTTTTGCGGCTTCTATTGTTGTAAACGGAGTGTGTCATCTGCTAGCACCTTTATCCTCCACCTACATTGGGTTTTGTGTCTATGTGGGCTTCCTTGGATTTGCATTTGGGTGGTTTAGCTCGGTGTTGTTCGAAACACTGATGGACCTCATTGGACCCCAGAGGTTCTCCAGCGCCGTGGGATTGGCGACCATTGTGGAATGCTGTCCTGTCCTCCTGGGGCCACCACTCTTAGGTATAGTATCCCTTACTACCTCTTGGGTTGTGTTAACATGAAACAGGCATAGAAGATGGAGAAGGTGATGGAAAGCCAAGATCAGTAAGCTGCTCGGTGGCAGAAAGTGTTTCTCATTTCTGTAGCCTCAGTGCTGGCACAATGCTTGGCAGAGCGTAATTGCTCAGATTCTTACAGAATTGAATTACATTGAACCGTCAAGCTGAAAGGGGAGTCAAAAACAATTGCAAATTTAAATATCTATTAATATAACCTTTTCTGATCATAAAATGAACATGTTTATCATAGAAAAATATATAACATATACTCCACCTTTAAAATACTTTGGTAATTTCATTTTAATTGTGGAATTTATCTTAGGAGTAACATTTAGATAACAACAATATTGATCAGGTGAGGATTCACAGTGTACCAGGGACTGTCTTAATCATTTCACATACCCTGTCCTATCTCACAAGTCTATGAGGTAAGACTACGAATGGCCCTACTTTATTGGTGCAGAAACAGAGGCTTCTAAAAGTGGAATAACTTGCCCAAGATCACTCAGCTAGTAAGTGACCATAAAACTTGATGGATGATTCTCTAAGAATACGAAACTGTTGACAGTTTAAAATGATAATTCATGCAAAATGCATAATCATTTAGACTTCCTCTGGATATGACTCATGCTTTTGAGGTTATGCCTTATGAATAAGGAAGGATTCATACAAGAAGATCCACTACTGACTTTTCTGAACTCCCCACCCTCACTCTTCCCAACATCCAATGAGAGTCCAAGTCCTCTAAGGAAGCTCCTAAATCTCTTTCTAATCCGCCCACTTTTCCATCATAACACCACCCTATTCACAGCTCCTTCTCCCATCTGGGCTACTCCACCCCCTAGCGTCCTGGCTGGTTGGCCCATACCCACTCCAATCCAGCCTTCAATCTGTTTTCTGTTCTGCAGGCAAAATGTATCTGTGCAAATGCACAGATAGGCCAGCTGATTAGATCTTTCCAGGTGCTTCCCATTGTTCTTAGGGTGGAGATCAGATTCCCTAATGGGGCCTACAAGGCGTCCGTGTCCCCCCTCCCCCCATCTCTCCAGCCTCATTTCCTGTCACTCACCTTTTGTTCTCTCTGCTCCAGCAACTCCGCCCTTCCTCCTTCCCCTCTCACACCCCAGCTTCCTCCCACCTGCCTTTGCACTTGCTGTTCCCTGGCCACATCCTTCTCCCATCCCCTCCTGGATAACTCCCACGCCCCTCTAGGTCTCTACTTTGGTTATGCTTTGAGAGAAGCATTCCTGACCCTGCTTGCTGCTCCCACCCCCTATTTTCTGCTTGCAAACGCTCCTTGTCAAGGTTTGTGTAATTATTTGATTAACATTTCTCTTGTCCACTGAACTGTGGAGGTTTTCTCCTCTGCTCTCAGGGCCAGCAGCCCAGTGCCTGGTGCATGTGTGGGTTCAGTAAGCATTGCTGGATGGCCGGTGCCCTGAGTTAGAAAAGCACATGGAATCGTGTTTGAAAGGGTTATATCCAGTCCTTCTCTTAGGTATAGAGTAGGGTTTTCCAGAACTTATTCCTTAACATACCAATTTGATGAGATGCTAACAAATTCTACTATCACAAGGATTCCATGGCCAAAAAAGTTTTGGGAACACCAAGTTTGATAGATTTCTCTACTAGAGGACCTTGCAAAACCTTTAATATGCTAATGCCCATGGTGACTCTTTACAGGAGAAGCACGTGATAATGCCATTTCCTAAGTCTGACTTTGGAAACACTCGGGAGGTTACAGGTCAGGCTTCAGAGTCAGACTTCTGGGTTTAAAGCCAGGCCATTTCACTTACTAGCTCTGTGACCTTAGACGAGTCACCTAAGGTTTCTGAACTTCAGTCTGTAGATTATACAGCGAGCGTGATGACAGACGCTGCCTGACCTGAGGACTAAGCCGTTAGAATGGTAGAAAGGTGTTGCTGTTACTTAATTTTGTAGCATAGGACAAGTTGTGTCCACGGGGCCGCTTTTCGGGAATGCTGATGTCAGCGAAAGAGCATTGGCCCGGACACTGCAATTAGCTCTGGGGCCTGGGGCAAGACTCCTACACCTCTTTTGAGCAACAGATTTTTCCATTGATTCTAGGTGATCGCTAGGTCTTTCCCCATTCCAATTGGCCAAGATTGCATTACTTTCAAGTTGCTAAAAGTAACAGGATATGCAAGGCCTTCTAAAATCAAGTGTGACATCATAAAAGATGAGATCACTGTTAACAGTTCCTCTTTAGACCGATGTGTCACTTGTGGGCTCTTTGAGGATTGGTTGACATCTTCTTTCTGAGTGGACCCTTAAGCTCTATTTGGGAATGGTATACTTGTTGACTTTTGTCCGCATAACTTTGTTTCGGATATCTTCAGGTCGTCTGAATGACATCTACGGAGACTACAAATACACCTACTGGGCATGTGGTGTGATCCTAATTATAGCAGGCATCTATCTCTTCATTGGCATGGGCATCAATTATCACCTTGTGGCCAAAGAGCAGAAAGCAGAGAAGCAGCAGAAAAAAGAAAGTGAAGAGGAGAAGCCAAAAGAAGTTATTAAAGCAGCAGAATCTACAGAAGACAGAGGCCCATGAGGCCCCAAAGAGGAGAAACCTCCCATCTGAATCATGGATAACCAGAGGAGCATTGGACCAAAAATACCTGAAAAATTCTACTGGATCATGTTCTATTAGTGCTGCTCACCATGGCCAGGGGCCATTTGTGTGCAAGTCCTACTGATGAGGGAGCAGAAGGCAAGCTGAGGACAAAGCACAAGCAGACACCCTGCAAGCTCCCTGCCCCCCACTCCTGGGTGGGATAGGTGGGACATCCCTTCAGGAAGCTCCCAACTCTCTCAATGTTAATGACTGACCGGAGGGAAAAACTACCTTAATTTGAAGATGGCAAGGCCTCCAGGATCTTGTAGGTCCTCTTTAGCATATGAAAGTTCTTTTGAAAACCTCCCTTCTCCTTACCTCCCCAACTCCCAAGTATATAATCAGCCACCCCTCACCACTCCGGGGCAGCAGCTCTTTCTGCCCATGGGTCCTATCCCCGTGCTTTAATAAACCACCATTCTGCACCCAAGATGTCTCAAGAATTCCTTCTTGGTTGTCGGCTCCAGACCTCGCCCCACAGAGCCTCACCTATATTCCAAAACCACATCAATACCAAGTGTCCATTGATGGGATTTTTAGTTCATTCCCTTACAGCAGTCATAATGCCTATGTCACAGCCTCTGGAGTCAGGGGATTTACAAAAGATAACAGATGGAAATCGCTTCTATCTGAAGTCATATTTATCAAGGTATAGTTTACATATAGTATAAATCTCTTTTGTAAGACTGAAGTGTGATGAATGGTATTTAGATAAATAACTACCACCCCAATATAGAACATTTGGAACAGCCAAAGTAGTTCTCTCCCTCCCCTCTGCAGTCAATTCCTTTCCCTTACCTACAGCCCCTGGCAAACACTGGTCTGATGGCTGTGCCCTATAGTTTTGCCTTTTCCAGAATGGAATAAATATAATAAGAAATATATATTTGGTCTTTGTCCCTAGTTCCTGGTGCACAGTTCCTAAAACCCTTGGATTTCCAGAGTGATGAGTGTCTTCTGCATGCTAATTAGATGACTGGTGACTGGAATCCCCTAGATAGCTTCAAGAACGAGGCTGGTCTCCAGAAAGACCAAGGCATGATTAGAGGGTTGGAACATTCAGCCCCTCCCCATGACCTCTTGGGCAGGGGCAGAAGTTGAGTTCAATTACTAACAGCCAATGATTTAATCAATTGTGTCTATGCAATGAAACCTCCATAGAAACTCCTGAACGACAAGGCTTAGAGAGCTTCCTGGTCGGTGAATGCATTGACGGACTGGTGTTGGGAGGGTAGTGCGCTCAGACAGGGCGCGGAAGCTCCATGCCATGCCTCCCCACGTGCCTCACCCAGTGCGTCCTATGCGTCCCTTCCATTTGGCTATTCCTGAGTCGTATCCTTTAGAAATAATAAATGTAAGCAAAGTGTTTCCCTGAGTTCTGCGACATTCTTGGCAAATTACCAAACCTGAGAAAAGAGCGATGGGAACTCCCAGCTTATAGCTAGTTGGCCCCCCGGGACTGTGGCTGGAATCTGAAGGAAGGGCAGCCTTTAAACCCATGGACTCTGACACTAACTCTCGGGACTTAGTGTTAGCATTGAATGGAAGGGTAGGACACCTAGTTTAGAGTCTGGAGAGTTGGAGAGGTGGTTGTTGTGGAAAAAACTGAATGTCAGAAGTGTTGTGACAGAGCGACGTTCTGTGTCTGCCTTTTTTTTTTTTTTAAGATTTTATTTATTAAAGAGAGAGAGAGAAAGAGTGAGAGAGAACACGAGCAGGGAGGAGAGGGAGAATCAGGGTCCCTGCTGAGCAGGGGGTGCAACGTGGGGCTTGGGGCTCGACCCTGAGATCATGACCTGAGCCAAAGGCAGACGCTTAACCGACTGAGCCACCCAGGCGCCCCTGTGTCTGGCTTCTTTACACGGTGTAATGGTTTATGATTCATCCATGTTGTTGCATTTATACATAGTTTGCTCCTTTTTATTGCTAATATGTCTTTGTATGGATATACCATAATTTGTATATCCACCAGTTGATGGACTTTGGTTTTTTCCACTTTGGGGCTATTACGAATAAAGCATCTATAAACATTTACACAGAGGTCTGTATAGACATATGCTTTCATTTCTCTTGCGAAAATACCTAGCATTGGGATTGCTGGGTCATGTGGCAAGTACTTGTTTAACTTTGTAAGAAACTATAAAACTACTGTGGAAGTGGCCAAACCATTTTGTAATCCAACTAGCAATGTATGAGAGTTCTAGTTATTCTGCATCCTGTCAGCACCTGGCATCATCAGGCTTTTTAACTTTAATTTCTCTGATGACTAATGATGTTGACCATATTTTCTTTTCTTTTTTAAGATTTTATTTATGTATTTGAGAGATTGAGAGAATGAGTGGGAGGAGGGGCAGAGAGAGAAGCAGACTCCCCGAGGAGCAGGGAACCCTATGCAGGACTTGATCTCAGGACCCCGGAATCATGGCCCGAGCCAAAGGCAGATGTGTAAGTGACTGAGCCACCCAGGCACCCCATGTTGACCATATTTTCATGTGCTTGGCATCTGTATATTTTTAGCAAAGGCTTTTAAATCCCGACATTTAACAGAGTCTTTTTTTTTTTTTTTAAAGATTTTATTTATTCAACAGACATAGAGACAGCCAGCGAGAGAGGGAACACAAGCAGGGGGAGTGGGAGAGGAAGAAGCAGGCTCATAGCAGAGGAGCCTGATGTGGGGCTCAATCCCATAACGCGGGGATCACGCCCTGAGCCGAAGGCAGACGCTCAACCGCTGTGCCACCCAGGCGCCCCCCGACATTTAACAGAGTCTTAAACATATTTAAGTGCCTTACTTGTTGTGATGAGCACTGGGTGTTATATATAAATGATGAATCACTAAATTCTACTCCTGAACCTAATATTACACTAATTGTTAACTAACTAGAATTTAAAGAAAACACTAAAACAAAAAAATATTTAAGTGCCTTGAGTTTTTGTCTTTCAAACTCTTTGGGGGACTTTTCCTGACATACCTGACAGTGAACCGAGCACTATATTTGAAAATCCTTGGGGCATCCAGGTGGCTCAGTTGGTTAAGCATCTGCCTTTGGCTTAGGTCATGATCATAGGGTCCTAGGATTGAGTCCCGCATTGGGCTCCCTGCTCAATGGGGAGCCTGCTTCTCCCTCTCCCTCTCCTTCTGCCTGCTACTCCGTCTGCTTGTGCTCTCTCTGTCAAATAAATAAATAAAATCTTTTAAAAAATTAAAACACAAAGCATAAAATGCTATTAATAACAAACATAAAGAAACTCATGGATAATAATACAATAATAGTAGGGAAGTTTAGTGCCCCACTTCCAGCAATGGACAGATCATCTAAGCAGAAAATCAACAAGGAAACAATGGCTTTGAATGACACACTGGACCAGACGGACTTAACAGATATATTCAGAACATTTCATCCTAAAGCATCAGAAAACACATGCTTCTGGAGCGCGTGTGGAACATTCTCCAGAACAGATCACATACTGGGTCACAAATCAGCCCTCAATAAGTACAAAAAGATATGCACACCATGCATATTTTCAGCCACAACACTATGAAGCTTGAAGTTAATCACAAGAAAAAATTTGGAAAGACCCCATATACATGGAGGTTAAAGAACATCCTACTAAAGAATGAATGGGTTAATCAGGAAATTAAAGAAGAAATTTAAAAAATAGATGAAAGCAAATGAAAATGAAAACATGACAGTCCAAAACCTTTGGGATGCAGCAAAGGTGGTCCTAAGAGGGAAGTGTATAGCAAGACAGGCCTACTTCAAAAAGCAAGGAAAGTGTCAAATACACAACCTAACCTCACGCTTAAAGGAGCTAGAAAGGGGGCAGCAAATGAAGCCTAAAGCCACCAGAAGATGGGAAATAATCAAGATTAAAACAGAAATAAATGACATAGAAACAAACAGAAACAGTAGAACAGATCAATGAAACTAAGAACTGGCTCTTTGAAAGAATTAATAAAAGTGATAAACCCCTAGCCAGACTTAATAAAAAGAAAAGAGAAAAGACCCAAATAAATAACATCAGGAATGAACTACGGGAGATCACAACCAGCACCACAGAAATACAAGCAATCATAAGAGAATAGTATGAAAAATTAAATGCCAACAAACTGGCCAATCTGGAAGAAATGGATAAATTCCTAAAACATACAAACTACCAAAACTGAAACAGGAAGAAATATAGAATTTAAACAGACCCATAATCAGCAAAGAACTTGAATCAGTAATCAAAAATCTCCCAACAAACAAAAGTCCAGAGCCAGAGGGCTTCCCAGAGGAATTCTACAAGACATTTAAAGAAGAGTTAATACCTATTCTCAAACTGTTCCAAAAAATAGAGATGGAAGGAAAACTTCCAAATCATTCTATGATGCCAGCATTAACTTGATTCCAAAACCAGACAAAGATCCCACTTAAAAAGGAGAATTACAGGGGCGCCTGGGTGGCTCAGTCATTAAGTGTCTGCCTTTGGCTCAGGGCGTGATCCCCGGCGTTCTGGGATCGAGCCCCACATCAGGCTCTTCCTCTATGAGCCTGCTTCTTCCTCTCCCACTCCCCCTACTTGTGTTCCCTCTCTCACTGGCTGTCTCTCTCTGTCAAATAAATAAATAAAATCTTAAAAGAAAAAGGAGAATTACATATCAATATCCCTGATGAACACGGATGCAAAAATTCTCAACAAGATACCAGCAAATCGAAGTCAACAGTATTTTAAAAGAATTATTGACCACGATCAAGTGGAATTTATTCCCGGGCTGCAGGGGTGGCTCAATACCTCAAAGCAATCAACATGATACACTGCATTAATAAAAGAAAGGACAAGAACCATATGATCCTTTCAATAGATTCAGAAAAAACATTTGACAAAATACAGCATCCATTCTTGATAAAAACCTTCAACTAGTAGTTATAGATGGAGCATACCTCAACACCATAAAGGCCATATAGGAAAGACCCACCGCTAATATCATCCTCAATGGGGAAAAACTGAGAACTTTTCCTCTATGATCAGGAGTAAGACAGGGATGTCCACTCCCACCATTACTATTTAACATAGTATTAGAAGTTTTAGCCTCAGTAATCAGACCACAAAAATAAAATCTTTAAATATAAAAAAATGCCACCAGCATTTTCACAGAACAATCCTAAAATTTGTATGGAAACACAAAAGATCCCCAAATAGCCACAGCAATCCTGAAAAAGAAAAGCAAAACCAGAGGCATCACAATTCCAGACTTCAAGCTCCATTACAAAGCTGTAGTCATCAAGACAGTGTAAGACTGGCGCAAAAATAGACACATAGATCATTGGAACAAAATAGAAAACCCAGAAATTGACACACAACTATAAGGTCAACTGATCTTCAACAACACAGGAAAGACTATCCAATGAAAAAAAAGACAGTATCTTCAACAAATGGTGTTGGGAAAACTGTACAGCAACAAGCAAAAGAAAGAAACTGGACCACTTTCTTACACCATACACAAAAATAAATTCAAAATGGATGAAAGACCAAAATGTGAGACAGGAAACCATCAAAATCCTAGAGGAGAACACAGGCAGCAACCTCTTTGACCTCCAAAGGCAGGGGAAACAAAACCAAAATGAACTATTGTGACTTCATCAAGATAAAAAGCTTCTGCGCAGCAAAGGAAACAGTCAACAAGACTAAAAGGCAGCCTACGGAATGGGAGAAGATGTTTGCAAATAACATACCTGATAAAGGGTTAGTATCCAAAATATAAACTTACCAAACTCAACACCCAAAAAAACAATCCCATTACGAAATGGGCTGAAGACATGAATAGACATTTTTCCAAAGACATCCAGAAGGCTAACAGACACATGAAAAGATGCTCAACATCACTCATCATCAGGGAAATGCAAATCAAAACCATGAAGAGGTACCACCTCACACCTGTCAGAATGGCTAAAATAAAATTAACAACACAGGAAACCACAGAGTTTGGCGAGGATTTGGAGAAAGAACCCTCTTACACTGTTGGTGGGAATGCAATCTGATGCAGCCACTCTGGAGAACAGTATGGAGGTTCCTCAAACAGTTAAAAGGAGAACTACGCCTATGACCCAGCAATTGCACTACTACCTATTTACCCAAAGGATACAAAAATGCAGATTCGAAGGGGCACATGTACCCTGATGTTTATAGCAGTATTACCAACAATAGCCGAACTATGGAGAGAGCCCAAGTGTCCATCGACTGATGAATGGTTAAAGAAGATGTGGTACATATATATAACGGAATATTATTCAGCCATCAGAAAGGATGAAATCTTGCCATTTGCAATGACATGGATGGAGCTAGAGTGTACTATGCTCAGCGAAATAAGTCAGTCAGAGAAAGACAAATACTATATGATTTCATTCATATGTGGAATTTAAGAAACAAAACAGATGAACATATGAGAAGGAAAAAAAGAAAAAGAGAGAGGGAAGCAAGCCATAAGAGACTCTTAATGATAGAGTATAAACCGAAGGTTGATGGAGAGAGATCAGTGGGGTAATGGGCTAAATGGGTGATGGGTATTAAAGAGGGCACTTGTGGGGCGCCTGGGTGGCTCAGTCGTTGAGCATCTGCCTTCAGCTCAGGGCGTGATCCCGGCGTTCTGGGATTGAGCCCCATATCGGGCTCCTCCGCTGGAAGCCTGCTTCTTCCTCTCCCACTCCCCCTGCTTGTGTTCCCTCTCTCACTGGCTGTCTCTCTCTGTCAAATAAATGGATGGAATCTTTAAAAAAAATAAAAATAAAAAATAAAAAAATAAAGAGGGCACTTGTTATGATGAGCACTGGGTGTTGTATTTGAGTGATGAGTCACTAAATTCTACTCCTGAAACCAATATACCACTATATGTTAACTAGCTAGAATCTAAATTAAAAAATTAAATAAAAAAATTTTTTAAAGTTTTAAAATAAAAAATTAAAAAAATGTATTAATCTTTTGAGGTGTGAAAGAAAAAACTAACATTTCTATACATTACTCAGTGCTCGTCACAAGTACATTCTTTAATCCCCTTCACCTATTTTGCCCATCCCCCCAACCCACTTCCACTCTGGTAACCACCAGTTTGATCTCTATAGTTAAGAGTCTGAGGTTTTTGTGTCTCATTTTTTCTTTGTTCATTTACTTTGTATGTATATATACTTCATATATATATATACACTTTATATATATACATAGATATATATATACTTCATCTCTATATACATACTTTGTGTGTGTGTATATATATATATATATATATATATATATATATTCCACATCTTCTTTGTATATTCATCTATTAATGGACACTTGGGCTACTTCCATAACCTGGCTATTGTAAATAATGCTACCATAAACATAGGGGTGTATATGTCTTTTTGAATTAGTGTTTTCATATTCTTTGGGTCAATACCCAATAGAATTACTGGATCATATGGTAATTCTATTTGTAATTTTTTGAAGAACCTTCATACTATTTTCCATAGTGGCTGCACCAACTTCCGTAGTTTGCATTCCCAACAACAGTGCAGGAGGGTTCCTTCTTCTCCAAATCCTTGGCCATATTTCTTTCTTGTGTTTTTGATTATAGCCATTCTCACTGTGGTTTCAATTTGCATTTGCCTAATGATTAGTATTGTTGAATTTCTTTTAATGTGTCTGTTGGCCATCTGTATGTCTTCTTTGGAGAAATGTCTGTTCATGTCTTCTGCCCATTTTTTAATTGGATTCTTTGGTTTTTTGTTTTTGGGTTTTTTTTTTTGGTGTTGAGTTGTGTAAGTTCTTTATGTATTTTGGACACTAACCCTTTATCAGAAATATCACTTGCAAATATCTTCTCCCATTCAGTAGGTTGTCTTCTTATTTTGTTGATAGTTTCCTTTGCTGTGCAGAAGCTTCTTAATTTGATGTAGTCCCAAAAATTTGTTATTTTTTTAAAGATTTTATTTATTTATTTGTCAGAGAGAGAGAGAGCACAAGCTGGTGGAGCAGCAGGCAGAGGGAGAAACAGACTCCCCACTGAGCAGGGAGCCCGATGCAGGACTCGATCCCAGGCCCCTGGGATCATGACCTGAGCTGAAGGCAGATGCTTAACCAACTGAGCCACCCAGGTGCTCCTCAATAGTTTGTTTTTGCTTTTGTTTCTCTTGCCTCAGGGAGACCTACCTAGAAAAATGCTGCTATGGCTGATGTCAGAGAAATTACTGCCTGTGTTCTCTTCTAGGATTTTTATGGTTTCAGGTCTCCCATTTAGGTCCTTAATCCCTTTTGAGTTTATTTTTGTGTATGGTGTAAGAAAGTGGTCCAGTTTCATTCTTTTGTGGGTAGCTGTCCAGTTTTCCCAGCACCATTTGTTGAAAAGACTGTCCTTTCCCCCATTGGCTATTTTTGCCTTCTTTGTTGAAGATTAATTGACCATATAATCATGGGTTTATTTCTGGGCTTTCTATTCTGTTCCTACAAAGCCCTTTTACATACAGTTTATCATCCAGTCCATGCCAAAACCCAGGGAGGTAGGTATAATTAGAAACAATGACCCCTCTAAGGGCACTGTGGTGTCCTGGATTGGGTCCTGGAACTAAAACAGGACATTAATGGAAAAACTGGTCCGTAGATTAGTTACTAGGATTGTCCGATATTTACTTCTTAGTTTTGACAAATAAACCAAGATAGTGAAAGAGGTTAACATCAGAGGAAGCTGGGTGAAGAGTTTATAGGAACTCTGTGCTAATTTTTCTGTAAATCTAAAATTCCAAAATGAAAAGTAAAAAAAAAAAAAAAAAAAAAAGACCACAACACTGACTCCCTACCCGGGCCTTCATCCTAGCAGGTCTTCTACTATCAGAAGAGGGCAAAGCAAGAGGATTACAGCTCAGAGGTAAGTGCTGAAGATGGTGCTGGATGGAAGCCCTGGGAACAAACAAGAAAGGAGGAGGCTGCGTCTTGGGTAGCTCTGAAGGGTGAATAATGGCCAAACCGGTCATTTGGGTCCTGCAACAAAAAGAGTAAGGAAATGTCTGGTCCCCAAAGAATTCACAATCTGATTTATAATCCTTTTCCTTGGCATTGGAATTCATAACGTGATTTCTTCACTTGTGGATTTCTTTTCCTAATGTTCTTTGCTGTTTAAAGAATGAAAAGAGCTTGCATTTGCTCCAGCGGTGTCCCAGGAGGAAGTGGCCAGCAGCCATTCAGAAGCCAGGAGGGGAAGTGGCCTGGGATTAAGTCACCTCACTTGGGGTGCTAATAGTGTATGTGTGTATAATTCAGAGCAGTTAGCCCTGGATTTTTCCCTCTTGTTGTCTTTTGTTGCTGTGTTTTATTCTCTGGGCCCTCCCCCCTCCACTTTTACTTTTTCTTTTTCTTTTTCTTTTTCTTTTCTTTTCTTTTTTTTCTTTTCTTCTTTTCTTTTCCTTCCTTTCTTTCTTTCTTTTGAAAGAAAAGAAAAGAAAAGAAAAGAAAAGAAAAGAAAAGAAAAGAAAAGAAAAGGGCCTGGCTGCTTTTCTGACTATAATTCTGAATGCTTTTCACATCGGAGGCTGTGGGAACACTTGGTAATACCTGTTGCCCCAGTCTAGAACTGGGTAAATTCCGAGCATTATCTACTTTCTCGGATGCTACGGTAAAGCACAAGCAAGAAAGATGTGGGCCTGCGGGGAGGTAGTTTTCTGAGCCAGAAGCTCTGGAATGTTCCTAAACTCCCCCTGGGGGTAGGCGTTCCTCATGTTTTTCATGACCAATACTCACAGGTCATTCTGCCTCATGTCTCCCCCACCCCCACCCCCGTCAGCCCCTCCTCACCTGTTTCCCAGGCACAGCCCTTGGTCAGGTGCTCATGCTGCCTCGTCAGGATTCTTGAAATGGCTTTCTAAGGACCCCCAGCCTTGGATCTCACTTGTCACTTCCAACCCACCCTCAGCACTGCCACTGTCAAAGCCTAACTCTTAAAGGGTTAAAACAGGCCTCGTATAAATAGAGAAGGAGCATATGATAAAGATGAACTCATCCGTGAAGAAAGTAGCGGAATGGTAAATCCAGTTCAGAGGAAAATTCAAGAAGCTACATTCAATGAAAACCAGAATGCTGAAATAAGGTCGCAAGCTTCCAGGGACAATAAAACGAATTGTTGCTTTTCCACACATTTCGATTCCTCCCCCAGGGCCTTCATTCCTGGGTCTTTATCTGAGGCAGAGGTCCTACTGGACACTTCCTCCAGCTTCCCTACAGGGGAGGAGGGGAAATCATGAAGACACTTTCCCCCACCCCTCAGTCCCCGGGTCTTTTCTCAGCTAGCCCCAACCCAACTCCAGCAAACCGATGGAGCCTTTTGTTCAGGGCTCCCTCCACAGTAGGAGGACCCGCACCCCCCAAGTCTGCATGGTGTCTGATATGCATCTGCATGACTCACTGGACCCTCCTCCGGAGACTGGAACAGGGGGAGTGGGCGCTTCCTCGGGTTGAGCCTCCTGATTTTACCACTGCAGTAAGTGGTTAAAGGATCACTCTTACATTTCTGGCTGGTTGCTTCAATCAGCTACTCCGACACCTGACAGCTCAGCTCTCTCTCCACCAGTTGGGCTGAGCTCCCCATAGAGTTATATTTTTTACTGGACAAGAGATCATTTGCATCTCTGCAAGGCAAAAATACACACATGGACCCATAACATCCCAGAGCCTGGGCCCTAAACAATAGTGAATAGACAGCAAAGATTCTAGATTCTAGATTCTAGAACCTAGAGAATGAAATAGATAGAACAGAATAGATTAGAATGATAGATAGAATGAAATAGAATAGAATAGATTCCAGAAGCCAGGGAATGAAATAATCTGTGGGTGGGTCCATTAGACAAGGCTCAATCCAGTAGGACTTTGAAAGGACACCTAATCGTCCTTTGCTCTAAGTTGTAGATAATTTTGTGTGACACTGCCAAAACGAGGTCCCATTGCAACACTGTCACATAATTGCGGGCCGATCTCGTAGGCAGGGCAGGTGTGGTGTCTGAACTCAGTCGCCAGCTTCCACCGTATCTCGTATAAGTCCTGGGCCAGCTACACCTGCAGCTCCAAGCCAAAGGCACCGGCTTCCCCTGCTGGTCATCTGGCCCAGCAAGAATTGAGATCTTAAGGGATAGACGTGGGTTCTCCTTTGTCCTATGGCGTTGATGGTGGTTCTTCCCCCCATCTCCAGTTTTTCTTCCCAACTCCCACCCCTGCAGGTCTGCAGTAATCCCAGGCCCACACCACATGCAGAGACGACCACCTTTCACAAACGTCTTCATTAGCCCCACAATTACATAAGGTCTCACTCCTAGAATAAATCGCTTATGTCATATCATTCCTAGAGATTCTGTTCTCTGCACAACCCTGGCTGAAAAACCCCCCAACATTTTCCAGCAGCCCTTTTGGGTTCTTTTGTCTCCTTGTGGCTAGAGTGTAATAGTTATTAAGAGAATGAACCTCGATATTAAATGCCCACTCAGGCTCTTCCCAGCTTTGAGTCTCCAGGCAAGTTATTTAGTTTCTCTGAGTTTCTACTTCTGTAAAATGGGAACAATAAGAGAACTCCTTGAGAAGGTTGCTATGGGGAGTAAATAAGGTCAATGGCAGTAAAATCCTTAGCACTGTCTTTGACCTAGTGTAAACATTCAGTAAATATTCACTATTAGCATTACCTCTATCAGAAATGGCACTGATCACATTGCCTTGCTTTTCTGAACCACCATCATCACACACACCATATTGTGAACTTCTTGAGACAACGAGCAAAGAGATATCCCTTCTGTTTAGAGGAGCTAGGGAGGCTTCCTGGAAGAGGTGACATTTTAGCAGGGCCCTGACTTGCTGGATTGGGACTGGGTAGACTAAGAGAAGAATGGCATTGCTTCTGGAAAATAAAAAACAGAGGAAAGTGTGTAGAGACTATCTGCTGATAGCTAGCCTTTGAAATGGTACAGTCAATGCAGCAAGCATGTGTAAGCAGACTATGCAGCCGGCCCTGGGCTAGGCAAGGAGGATAGAATGCTAAATAGGTTTTCTGTATATTGGGGGCAATAAAAGGAAATCCTTGCTTACAACACAATGTATGAGGACCGTAAAAGTCCAGGGGCTGAACTTCAGGGACCAAGAATAAATCAAGGGTGGAGCTGTTTCTAAGCCCACGTCTGTTGAGGGCTTACCAAGCTCTGTGGGCTTACCAGCTGCCTTGGAGAAATGAATGAAGAAGCATCTGTGTTCCACTCTACTGGCAGACTCCCCCGCCCCCCAGTTTCCTCTTCCCTCCCTTTTTGGTGAACGGGGGTTAGTAATGAGCAGGACGTGAATGTCCTGAGCCCAACTCCCCCAGAATCAAGACCCTGATTACAGAAGAGGTGACCAGAGGCTGGAGTAGCACGTCCAAAGTTACTGAGAAGAAAATAGGAGGCGCCTGCGTGGCTCAATCCATTAAGTGTCTGCCTTCAGCTCAGGTCACGATCCCAACGTCCTGGGATCGAGCCCCACGTCGGGCTCTTTGTTCAGCAGGGAGCCTGCTTCTCCTTCTCCCTCTGCCCCTAGCCCCACTCGTGCTCGCTCGCTCTCCCTCTCTCAAATGGATAAATAAAATCTTGAAAGAAAGAAAGAAAGAAAGAAAGAAAGAAAGAAAGAAAGAAAGAAGGAAATGGTATTATATGCCTAAAAGAAATGTGTCCAAAGGGGGACTACTCAACAAAGAAAACTCAGGAAAATGTGTTCTTTGTTGGAATGTAAGTTCCGTGAGGCAGGGACTTTGAGTATCTGAAGATTCTATCTCTCATGAGCAGTCAAGGGCAAGGGATCTGGTAGTACTCAAATATATGTTGAATATATAAAATAATAAATGAATGAAGGCTCAAGAGATGGATCTCTTGGGGGGAGGGTTGTTCAGACGGAGTCAGCCCAAGAACTGTCATTTAAACATTGGAAGCGTCAGGGGCGCCTGGGTGGCTCAGCTGGTTAAACGTCTGCCTTTGGCTCAGGTCATGATCCCAGGGGTCCTGGAGGTCCTGGGATGGAGCCCCACATGGGGTTCCCTGCTCAGCAAGGAGCCTGCTTCTCCATCCCCTCCCCACTCATGCTCTCCCTCTATCTCTGTCACTATCTCTGTCTCTGTCTCTCTCTCTCAAATAAATAAATAAATGAAATCTTCTTAAAAAAACAAAACAAAATATTGGAAGCATCAATCAACTGCTTTGATTTAGTTTTCTCCCCATCCCACAGCACTTGTCTTACCTCCCCTGCCCATCATTGTCTCAGGCAGAAAAAGAACGAATGCTCAGCGTACAAGAAGGACATTCCAGTCCACATGGCTGATACTTTCCTGCAAGAACTCACCTCTGGGTGAGCTGGTATAGGAACGATCAGTGTCCGTCAGGCTTCCAGGCTCCATTCAGCCCTGGGATACCAACAAGACCGAACCACTCTTAAGTTCACCAAGGCCACGACACCCAAGGGAGCCTCCTGCCCCACGGGCCTGGCCACACCAGCCCACCAGCCCGCCCGCCCACGCCTGCGAGCCCGCCCAGCCACCTCCCGCACCTGGCACACCCCGCCCATTTCCACTGAGGCAAGGTGGTGGGGTGGCTCTGGGCTCAGAGCCTGGCTCCACCACTCACTGGCCACGTGGCTCTGGGAAGGTCACTTCACGCCTCTGTGCTTCGGTCCCCTCATCTGTAAAAGAAGGGTAACAAGGGTCATATCAGCCAGAGTTCCGTGCAGAAACCCCAACACCCCGGGTATCTGGAGCAGAAAGTGACTCACACAAGGGCTTAGGTGCTTGGGGGAGGTCAGGGACGGCTGGATGGGGGAGGGGAGGAGGGCAGGCTGAGGCTTGAGAGGATCTGCTCCCCTGGGGCCTCCGGAGCCTGGGGCATCTCGAGCGACAAGGCTGTGAGCCAGGGAGCAGGCAGGGCCTCCGCGGCTGCCGCCAGTGGTGGGACTGCGCCCAGGACACCCGTGCAGGAAAAGACGCAGGTCTGCATGACCCTGCCTGTCTGAAGGGAGCAGCCAAAGCACGGGAGGGCGGCCTCTGGCTCCCTTCCACCTTCTGAGTCCCAGGTGAGGGGCCCCGCGCCGCTCACAGCAGGCACCCACACTCTGGAAGGAGCCTGGCTAGGAAATGTAGCTGTAGCTTTCTGCCTGCGAAGGACAGGAAGTAGGGGGGAAGGGGTCCTGGGTGCTCTTCAGCCACAAGAGGGTTAACCGCAAGGGCCTTTGTGCCTGGAGAGCGCTCACCCCCCCAGGCACACAGCACGTGCTGGATGAATGAAGGCGGTTCTGGGGAGGTTCCTGGTGGTGACCACATTGTGGCTGCTGGGGGCCAGCTCCGGGGCCAGGCCCCAGGAGATATAACAGCGAACAAGACAAAGCCCGACCCTGAAGACACGCTGACCCTCCAGGGCCAGCAGAAACTGGAACCATCAAGGAATGTGGTTGGTGTAACAGTGTGTCCTAAAAGCCTGGGGAGCACAGGGAGCTGAGAGCAGAGGGGTGCACCTGAGCCAGTGTGGGGGTGGGGCAGGGCCCCTGGTGGAGAGGGGACAATTTGAAGTCTGGCCACCGGGCCTGGGTTGGTGTTCACAGAACAGAAACAGAGTTCATAGGAAGCCCCCTTCCCGCCCATCAACTTTAAGGCTTGCATGTAATTCAAGTCTCCAATATTTATAAGCATTTACAGAGTAGCAGAAACCAGGGAGACCTCTCCGGTGGCAGCTCTGGGAGAAATGTCTTCCTGATGATCTTAAAAGATCTACAGCTGGGGCAGGAGATGAGCGGACAAGAGGAGAAAGGAAAAGCTGCTGACAATCTTCTAGGCACCCTGTCCTCTTCTCCGGAGTGTGCGGCTCTGAGCCTCCCCGCGCCTGGCCCTGCACTGCCACCCTGGCCGCCACCCTCCCTCCCAACACAAACCTCCCCCATGCAGGCAGCCAGGACATGTGCGACACATGCCCACAGACTCCTCAGGCCTGGAAGCCGGCACGGCGCGGCCAGTTGCCAGGGCGACCTCACACCCACCTTCTTCAAGGGTGACCACATGAGGAACCCGGAGAGGGGGCCGGTCTGGGGGCACACAGGACTCCCTCCCTCCGCGACCCCTCCCTGCCTCTCGCGCTGCTGGCAGAGGAGCCCCGGGCAGAGCCCCGGGCCGCACTGCCCCCGAGGTCCCGGCTGCGCCCCCGGCCGCGCTCACTGCTCCCCAGGGCCGGCGCCCAAGCTACACGCCCTCCTTGTTTCACCTCTGATCATTTTCTCCCTGTATCTTCCAATTCAATATTCCTGCATATCAAAGAGTGTGTATTAGTTATCTAACCCCATGTAACCCATTATCCCTAAAATGTAGCAGGTTAGAATAGCAAATACTATCTCCCACAGTTTCCTCGGGTGAGCAATTCGGGAGGAGCTTAGCTGGCTGGCTCCGGCTTGGGTCTCTCCTGCAGTTGCCATGGAGTCTTTGGCTAAGACTGCAGTCATGTGAAAGCTGGGGTGGGCCCACTACCAAGCTCACTGTCCGCTGTCTGTCATGCTCAGGAGCCCTTCCTTCCCTGCCACTGGGGCCTCCCCATAAGGCTGCTGGGAACATTGTTCCCTGGCTTCCCAAGGAGCAAGTGCTCCCAGAGAGAAAGAGCGAGAGAAACCAAAATAGGAGACATAGTGTCCATTAGTACCTAATCTTGGCGGTGACATACCTTCACTTCTGCCCTATTGTATTGATCACACAGGCTGTCCTGGGACAATGCAGACGCAAATGAGAATTCCAGGAGGTGGTGATCCCTGGGGTCCTTCTTAGAGGCCAGCTACCACAAATGTTGTTTTTTTAAGATTTTATTTATTTATTTGAGAGAGAGAGCAGAGCAGAGGGAGGGGCCGAGGGAGAGAGAGAATCCCAAGCAGTCTCTGTGTTGAGCATGGAGCCCAACCTGTGGCTCAACCTCAGGACCTTGAGATCATGACCCCAGCCGAAATCAAGATGCAGAGGCCCAACCGACTGAGCCACCCAGACACCCCCCACAAACATATATTTTTTTAAAGATTTTATTTATTTATTCGACAGAGATAGAGACAGCCAGCGAGAGAGGGAACACAAGCAGGGGGAGTGGGAGAGGAAGAAGCAGGCTCATAGTGGAGGAGCCTGATGTGGGGCTCGATCCCATAACGCCGGGATCACGCCCTGAGCCGAAGGCATGCGCTTAACCGCTGTGCCACGCAGGCGCCCCTACAAACATATATTTTTTAATGTTCGTTATAAAACAAAATATGGTCAACCCCATGAACCCACCCCTCACACCGGAACTAGAGCATCGTGTGCTCCCTTTCATCTGCCCTTCTGCCTCCCGGTGTAAGGGGTCATCATCTTGAATGCTGTGTGTATCATACTCTTGCTTTTTAGAAAGTTTTGTCACAAAGTTACATAGGTCGAAACAATCGTTTTGTATTTTTGATCTTTACAGAAATGACTGGCTCTTCCAAGCTCCAAGCTTCTATAAAACTCTTCCTTTCCCTTTGGCTCCTGGCTCGGCAGTGGGTAGATCCTCCCAGGCTGCTTGTTTCTGGGTTACCTCTCTGTTCTTTCTTTACCCGTTCTCTCGTGATGGACATCCGGGTTGTTTCCACTCCTTTGCCATTCAAATAGGATGCTAAGTCCCTTTGGGACAGGTCTCCTGGCACGCTTGCGCAAGTTTCGCACCTGCACACGTACGCAGAGGATGCTGGGTTCCCCGATACGCAAACCTTCCATTTCACAAGGTAACGCGGAATTGCTTTCCAGTGTGGTTGCACCAATTCACCCCATCGCCTGCAGCTTACACACAGTTCTGTCGGTGCTGGGGCACGTGCTCGGAAAGGCGCACTCAGCGGCCTGATGGAGGAGGGAGGCCGAAGGGCACAGAGGCAGGCAGTGGGGGAACCCGCATGCCCACAAACCCCAGCCCAACTCAGCCAGGGGGGCTTTCGGCCCCCTAATATTGTGTTTCATCATAACAAATGTACATTTGCTCTTTATCCCTGTTTCCGGCACAGAGCGCCTAAAAGCCTTGGAATTTCCAAAACAAGGACAGCGGACCAAGCGGTCTTTTGTTATGTTAATGAGGAGACTTTCAGCCTCCACAAGGATGGGGGCTGGTTGCCCGGAGCCAGCACGTGATTGAGGACTGGAACTTTAAGTTCCAGCCCTGGCCACCGGGGAGGGGGAGAAGGGCTGTTGATTGAATTCATCCCCAATGGGTAGTGATTTAATCAGTCATGACTAGGCAATGAAGCCTCTGCGAAAACCTAAGAGAACAAGTTTCTGAGAGCTTCCAGGTTGGGGAACATGTGAGGATCCCAGCAGAATGCAGTGCCTGTGGAAGGCCCAGAAGGTCTGCGCCCTTTCTGCACTCCTTACCCTAGGCGGCTCCTCCAGCTGCCAGTTCCTGAGTTACAGCCTGTTGTAATAAACCGGCTATCTACTAAGTGAGATGTCTCCCTGAGTTCTGGGAGCCCCTCTAGCAAATTCATGGAGCCCAAGGAGGAGATTGGGTGAACCTCTGATTTACAGCCCGTCAGCCAGAAGTACCTAGACTTTCAACTTCTATCTGAAGGGCGGGGGCAGTCTTGTAGGACTTGTTACAAAACAAAATCAACTGAATAAATTTGAAGATCATATCGGCTTTCTTCAAC
This sequence comes from Ursus maritimus, assembly GCF_017311325.1. Classification (NCBI taxonomy): domain Eukaryota; kingdom Metazoa; phylum Chordata; class Mammalia; order Carnivora; family Ursidae; genus Ursus; species Ursus maritimus. The sequence continues at coordinate 11,269,552 of NW_024423564.1, forward strand.
ACATCATGAATCGGGCAACACCCCATCAGCAAGTAGAAGGGACCCCTGAGGATCTCAGGCTTTTCTAGGCAGAAGGAGGGGAGGACAAGGAAGTTAAAAGTGGATTATTTCAGGCAAGATTATCTTGCCTTTGGGGAAGGCAGGGGGTCTTATCGACAGATGACCTCCCTAGTACTGACCAGGAAATTCCAGACTGGTTGGTTTAAAAGTCCACTCCTGGGAGGAGCTGAAACTGTAATTAGGTTAGGTATTAAGGCTCACGGGGCTTAGCAAAAGTGACTCCATTTTGGACCTGTTGTTTCTTTTTAACAAAGTGATCCCTTAACCTGTGGAATCTGATGCTATCTCTGGGCAGATAGGGACGGAAGTGAGTCCAGTTGTACACAGCTGGTGTTGGAGAGTTGCTTGTTAGTGTGGGGAACGTGCACGTGCACCCTCCTTGGAATTGAGCCCAGAAACCAAGCATGTCTCTGGCCCCTCCTGAGGAAGGCTCACCCAGCGGCTTCTGTTGATCCAGGGAAAACCATTGATAGCCTCCTTGTTGTAAGAATTCCATGTTATAAGGACTTCAGCAGACTCCTAACGAAGAATTCATTGCACAGCAGACACTCACTATCACGTCTTTCCTTTCTTCCGCTTGCCCCCGCCCCCATGCGTCACTCCTTTGGGAAGTGGACTTCCAAGCAAGTCCCAGCGCTCTGAACTCCATGATCATTAACAGAGCATTAATTAATTGCTTACCCACAATGGAGAAGTTAATTACCTGCCATGGAACTTTTAAAAAGAAAAAATGAAACATGAGTTTCCATTTTAATTAGGGCCCCTGCATGGTGGGAATGGGAATGAGCTGGTTTCTCTGGGATCTAATGGCTGGCCATTCAAGTGAGAGCCTCTGATCCTTGAACAGCTCCCTGCTCCCTTACCCCCCACCCAGCACTCCAGCCAGACCTCCTCTCAGAGGAGGCAGAGAAAGGAGGGGCAGGCCGCTCCCTCCAGGCGCTGGCCATCACTCCTCCTTGGGGAGCCTCTCAAGGGCAGGGAGGTGGAAACGCAGGACGGGTCCGCCTTTCTTGCCTGGCTCGCGGCTGCTTGCACTGTCAGTGGAGGAATAGTGGGAGATGCTGTGAGATGCTGTGGCCCAGACCCCCCTTTACGCAGGACCCTCTCCCCGGCCCCTGCGATTGCTGCCAGCACTCAGCCCCAGGTGCCAGCCCCTTCCAGACACCTTCACTAGGGTCCCACTGCCTTCCCAGGCCACCCCACACCCAGCGAGCAACATGGGGTAAAGGCCCAGCGCTCACCCTGTTCTGGGTCAACTCTGAAGTTCATCTCGGCTCCTACGCTCCTGGCAGGATGGCCAGGGCCCTTCCCCCCCAACCCCCAGTCCCGCCTCCAACCCCTCTCTTCCACAGGTGCTAACCCCAAGAGGATTCCCTCACAAATGTCCTACGGGCTCATCTCCATCTTGGAGCTTGCTTCTTGGGCACCCCAACTTGGGACAGAGATTGAAATTAAGCAGTGTTAAAATGTTACATTTTAGCCGCGCCTGGGTGGCTCAGTTGGTTAAGCGTCTGACTCTTGATTTCGGCTCAGGTCGGGATCTCCGAATCATAGGATCGAGCCCCATGTCAGGCTCTGTGCTCTGCATGGAGTCGGCTTGAGTTTCTCTCTCCCTCTGCCCCTCCCCTTTCTCTCTAAAATAAATAAAAACACCTTTTAAAAATATTTACACTTTATAGAATCATCGGATTAAGGAAACCTCAGAAGGCATCTGATCTCCGCCCCCCCCCCCCATATAGCCATAGGCTCAGCATCTGAGCCAGCTAATGGGACTTCGCCTGGACTCCTGACAGTGACAGGGGCTTGTCATCTCACATGGTGGCCCTTTCGGTTTCTGGACAGCTCTGACTGCTGGAAGGCTCTTACACTGGTCAGCTCCTGCCAGGCATGGCCCCACAGCAAGCAAGGGTCCATGTGGGTGCCAGTCCCTTGCCAGGCTGTGAGGAATAGGGGAAGGTGCAGATCCTATGCGAGCCCTCAGAACAGACCAGGTCTAGAGGTGGGCAGGGTCCCGGTTCCCAGCCCCCTCAGCAGCCCTGAGAACATGTGTGTCTAGAGTTCCGCACCACCCCCAGACAACGGAGCACGGGCACATAGTAGGACAGTCACCCAGGGGTCCAGACACTCTGCCTCTACAAGCAGCCTGGTCCCTAGCTGGCTTATGTGGAACATTTCCAGGTGTTTTTGATAAGACTAGTCCCTACCTGCTCCTCTGAGAGCATTCCCAGCCTCCCAGGGACCCCATTTCAGCAGCATAGGTCCCCAAGCTGGGGACCAGTTAAGCTAAGATTGGAAGGAAGGGTCTGAGTTCACCAGGCAGAGGCGGTGGTGGGAAGGGCTCCTGAAAGGTTGGGAAGCAGGAAGGAGCCCTCCTTGAGGTCCTGGGGCTAGAGGAGCCACTTCCTTCTACACCGGGCACCGTTGGTGAGGGACAGCCTAGCCATCGGTAGGATTGAGCCCTGAGCGAGAAATCCAGCCCTGCGGGAGCTGTGCCATAACCTGTGGGTCTGGGCTTTCTTATGGAGCACACGGAGCTTCCGACCCCAACTTCTGCAGCCCCGAGAGAGGGACCCCACCTTCTCAGCTTGCACAGGGGCACCAGATGGCAGAGCTGAGAACCCAGGCCCGCACTCTTCTCCGCTCTCCCCAGACGTCCCCCCAGCTTCCCGGTAGAACTGGGAGTTGCGTCATGGATGTGCGGTTGTGGGAAAGCAGGCCATGTGGCACAGCGGTGTGCACCTGCTTTTCTTCTGGGCTGCGCTGGGCAGGAGAGGATCCCAGTCCCAGACTGCCAGCTGGGACAAAGCCCTGTGAACTGGGGCAAGTCATTTCATCTCCTAATCTCAGAGCAAAGGAAGGAAGCTGCTCCCATGTGAGAAAGGCCTCCAGTTCCCCTGGAGGCCACGAGAAGGGTGCGGATTTCAACTACATCAGGAGAGGGGCACCTGGGGGGTTCAGTCGGTTAAGCAGTTAAGCGTCTGCCTTCTGCTCAGATGAGCCCTAAGTCTGGAGTCTCTGCTCAATGGGAATCTGCTTCTCCCTCTCCCTCTGCCTCTCCCCCCCACCTGCTTGTGCCCTCTCTCTCACTCACTCTCTCCCTCTCAAATAAATAAAAAACGAAATCTTTAAAAATAAATAAACTGCACCAGAAGAGATTCAAGCCAGACCCATGGAAGAACATGCAGGCTGAGAGGGTGGCGGGCACGAAGGGGCCTGGATGGAGGCATCCAGCAGCTTCTCAGCTTCCCGGGCTCTCAGCACAGGAAATGAGGGAGGGAGCCCTCGGCAGGCTCGTGCTCAGGATGCCGGCTGACCCCTGGGGTTGGCTGTACCACTAGGAGGGTGTACGGGTCACGCCACAGGCAGGAAACAGACCCTTGAGGGGCCTGGAGGGTTGGGAGACACCCAGCGGAGCAGAAAGAGGAAAGAGGGCAGGTTGTAGGGAGGGGGTGCCAGACTAAAGCTTTCTGCAGGGGGAGGCCCAGGGGCAGGGCAGGGAGGGAAGAAGATGCTGGCCTTTCCGGGCTGCAGAGCCCACGAACAAATGAGATGGAGAGAAGGAGGCAGGATTCCCCTCGTCTCAGGGGGACTCTCCTGAGCCCCACCCAGCAGAAGGCTTCATCCTCTGGGGCCCCGCACCTAAGGACCCTCCCTCTCCTGGCAACTCCCCTTCACCCCGCGCTGTTCTTGGGCTCTCTCCCTGGGCTGTTCCTCTGGGGCGTCTACGACAGCCAGCGCCTTCCGGGCAGTCCACACGAAAGTGTCTACAATCCGATGAAGACGACCCATGCATTCACCCCCAGGCCTCAATTTCCTGGGCAGGAGTTAGGGGTTCGGATGCGGTGAGCCTGAACTATAGTTAAGCTGCCATCTGTCTACACCGGAGGATCTGTGCACCAGCCTGGGTGCAGGGGAAGGGGCAAAATGACCTCCTGGGGGCCTTCCAGCCCCAGGACCGCCATCGGTTATTAGACGGTAACTATTCAGCAAGTGCTCCACAGGGAGAGATAGATGAGCCCTTAGCGTGGGTCGGAGTTCAGGGCTGGGCTGAGCGCTGGGCCTTTTCCCGAATTAGGACCCAGGTGGGGTCAGTTCCCAGGAGGCACAGTCAAGGGGAAAATCTACCCGCAGGTGAGCCTTCTCCAGGGCGTTCTGGGCTCTGAACAGCGGAGGGGCTGGCGGGAACGGTAAGCAAATGTTCCCAAGCCGAGGGCAGGCCTATCTGAAGGTTACTGTTGTCAGAGGTCTGGGGTGGGCTGGGGAGAGGAGGGCTCCATCGTTCAGTAAGCAAGTTGGCAAGCTGGTGACTTGAGACAGAGACTGAGGCTGGTGCCCAGCTGGACTCAGGCAGCAAGCACCCCAGCCTCCTGGGCAGTGATGTTGGGGGACACAGAGGAGAAAGGCAGTGGACAGCGACGAAAGAACAGCTTGACCGGGCTTTGTTTCTCAAGGTACTCCGGAAGGCTCGCAGGCCTGGTGCATGAGTCTGGAACCCAGGACCTCTCAGGAGGCTGCCCTTCCTATCCCCATCCCCACTCCTGGACAGGATGCATGGTGGATCTCACTTTTCACATCATTCTCTCTTCTCTCTTCCACTTTCTGGTTCTTGCGACAATCCTGCGAGGTACCTCGGGGATCACTGAGCCCGGAGCAACCAAAAAAGATCTGGGTTCTGAGCGTGGCTTTGGCACAGCTAAGCTGTGTGACCTCAGGCAAGTTCCATCCCCTCTCTGGGCCTCCATAGCTGTATCTTCTCTGTAGGATAAAGGTTAGGCATTGATACACCTGGGGTCACTTCTAGCTCTGACATTCTCTGTTCCAAGCCCCAGATAACAGATAAGGTAATCGAGGCTGAGTTTGTGGGCGGCGTGATTGGGAGAAAGGCCTCTTCCTGTTGCCCTACAGGGACCTGCCTTCTGCCTCCCCCTTCCCTTAGTTCGACCCAGGAGCACAAGAGGGTAGCACCCCCTGCCTGGTCTGCATCCGAGAGACTCGTTTAAAGGAGAATCCAGTTTGGGGCTCATTTTCTCGTCTGGACCCAGAAGCAGGAAGCTTATCAGTGCTTAATGAAGCCAGGACCAACCCAATTATCAAAGGCACTCGTGTTGATGAGCGCCTTTCAACTCCTGCAGGGAGCTAATACACTCGGACTAAAAAAGGAAGAAAAGCCATTGTCTTGGTATGTCTGGGCTCCTACCTGGGCTGAAATCCGTGAAGTCACTGTGGGTAATTATGGGCTGCGGTCTAGCATACCGCTCGGTCCCACTTGCGTACAGGTGATGGTGGGGGGGTGGGGAGCATGCGGTCCCTGCGAGGTCATCAAAAGGGCAACTGTTGGTTGTCGAGAGGAAGGCGAAGCCACGAAGATGGTGGAAAGTGGTCAGCTTAGGTTTGCTGATGGAGCGAAGGGAAGAGGGAAGTGTGGGGAGAGAGGAATGTCAGATGATGGGGCGTTCGGCCGGAGCAGCTGGCTGGATGGGGGTAGCCTTTACTGAGATGAGGAAGACCCAAGGAGGAGCTTGTTCGGAAGAAGGGAGGTAGAAAATGCTGTTTGGCCATGTTAAATTGAAGATCCCTGTGACAGCCATCTCAAATTTGGGATCTAGGGAAGGGTCAGTTCTGAAGATAGAGATTTGAGAGTCATGGAATATACGTATATCCAGAAACTGGCAGAAATCCTTTAGGGCAAACGTGTACCTAGAGAAGTAGTGGGCTTGCAGGACTGGGCGCTGGCCCCGGGGCACCCGACGTTGAGAAGCTGAGCAGAAGGGGAGCAATTGCAGATTGGAACCAAGGGCTACAGCTGGAATGTGCTGTCTCTGCCACGGTGAAGACAGGAACAGGAGGCCAAGAGGACAAGTGTATCCCTTCTTCCTCCTTCAGCTTCCAGTCGCCTCCTAGTGATCTCTAGTCGCAGGATAGAACGGGATGCCAGATAGCCGGTCAGAAATGCGGTTTTCAGTCTCTTGCCCTCGCATCGCAGAGTAGAGGAGAGATACAAGGATAGATTTGAGGCTGAGAGACCAGCACTAATGGGCTCACACATTCTGCCTAAGGCCAGTCTGGACAGGGCTTTCTCCCGACCTTCGCTCCTGGCCTCTGAGAGCTAAGAGGTGGCGGAGTAGAGCAAAGATTAGGGGAAGCAGACATTAGGTGAGAGCCGCCATGTTGGGGGAAGCAGATCAGTCCATTAGTGCTGAGACTGGAATGGAGCAGCTGGGAACTGAGTGTAAGAAACCCACAGAGAGGGGCGCCTGCGGGGCTCAGTCAGGTTAAGTGTCTGCCTTCGGCTCAGGTCATGATCTCAGGGTCCTGGGATCCAGTCCCCTGTGGGGAGCCTGCTTGTCCCTCTGCCTCTGCCCCTCCCCCTGCTCATGCTCGCTCTCACAAATAAATAAAATCTTTTTTAAAAAACCCACAGAGAAAGCACTCGAGGGAGCTAAACTGATGGGAGAATGGGAGGAGAAGCAAAAGAGAGGGAGGTCAGCCTTCCCTAAGAATAAGGATGAGAAAATATTTGGGCTTTCAGCTGTGATTGAGACAGTAATGCTCAGAGAGCTAATTCCATCTCCGAAGGCTCCTCCCCCCACATCCATGTCTGGTCAAGGCAGAGAAGGTCAAGGAAGCCTTACTCCTTCCTTTCAAATCCCTTTGTTTTTTCTTTTCTTAAGATTTTATTTATTTATTTGAGAGAGAGAGAGAGAGCACAAACACAGAGAGAGGGAGACAGAGATGGAGACCGAGAGAGAGAGGCAGGCTCCCCGCTCAGCAGGGAGCCAGATGTGGAGCTTAATCCCAGGGTCCCCGGATCATGACCTGAGCCGCAGGCAGACACTTAACCGACTGAGCCACCCAGGCGTCCCTCAAATCCCTTTGGATTAGGTGGTTTTCAAAGTCCATTTCAAAATGGACTTCACCTGGCACAGGGCAGGGTGAGGAGACTTCCGAGATCTGAGGAGGGGTGGGGATCCTGGGGCTAGGGGAGCCTAGGCAATTCAGTTGTCTGTCTGGAGGGCTCCCCCGATGCCAGCAATTCTTTAATGTAATTAATGTCCTAAAAACGAACAAAAGAGATAGGAAGAACTCTTGCCCCAGTAGGTCCAGACTGACTCACTTCTGTCAGCTCACCTTTCAGATTCTTCCCATGCTCACAGCCGCCATTTAGGACCACAGCTCCTGGGATTTAAAGACTGTCAACCGTCTCCATCCGGACAGGCTCTCTGAGCTTAGTCTTCTTTGATCTCTCGCCACCCACGGTTTCCTGTGGAGGTCCCAGCGCTTGAAAATTTGAATCCCACTCCCAATCTCCATGGTCATATAGATTCCTCCAGTCTCCCATGTTCCCTATACGGCCTCAAGAGACTGAAAGCATTTAAATTTTTATTTTATTTTTAGTAAGTGCTACATCCTATACGGGGCTTGAACTCAGGACCCAGAGATCAAGAGTTGTCTGCTCGACTGACTAAGCCAACCAGGGGCCCCCAAACTGAAAGCATTTTAAATACTTACAATCAAGGACAGGGGAAGGCATCCTACATGCTCCCCTCTGGCTTCTGTGACCACGTGAGTCTCAAGCCCTTCAGCACAGTCAGGGCAGTCCTGGCCCCCAAGCAAGGACTCTAGCCACTACGCCATCACAGCTTGTCCCGCGTGGCTCCCCACCTTCTGCACAGGGCCTGCCACTTAGTGCCTTTCTTGGAACTCGGCCTGCATCCTGCATCTGATGTGTGCAAAAACGCAGATGATACAACCTAAGCTCACCACTGATCTGGACGAAAGCCCCGGCGACTATTTAAACTGAAAGGCATTAATAGTTCTGAATATTTCAGGCCAGGTGCATTAGAAGAACCAGCATTATTTATTGAAGGCTGATCCCCCATCATGGGTATTAATACATTTTGCTTCAGAGTGTCAGCCAAAGGGAAATTCACTTTAAGGAACAATGTAGGAGACTCTTGGTCTCCTAGGTACTTCTGCCTAAGGAGATCAATCTTGCATGGAGAGAAGGTTGGCCTAGGGGTGGTACCCAACCTCACTCTGGCTTCTGACAAAACTTCTGGAAGGCTCATCAGGAGAGCCTTTAAACCACTATGTGAGTAAGAATCCCGCCATCATATCCTGGGCAAAACCAGGAGGGGCTGAGCAGCAGCTCTCTCCAGCAGATATTAATTCCCCAGTGTCTGAAGTGGAGCCCAATGTCCAGCCCTTCTGGTTTTCTACAGAGGATAATAAAGAAGTAAATGGGCTTAATTGATTAGAGAGGGATTTGGTTGATACGAGAGAGAAACTCACAGCAAAGAACCGCTCTGTTTTCTCACGCTGGACCGCGGTTTCCTCAGGCTGAGTCTGACACGGCCACCCTTGGCCTGTGCTCTCTGCCTCATTCATCAGTCAGGGTCTGCCCAAGATGCAAACCAGTCTAGCTATTTTAAGCACAAAATATGTAATACAGAGAATTAGGCGCTTATAAAACTGTGGGAAGCACTGGAGAGAGGGCTCTCGGCTGAGCCTCCCGGGTAGGTCCTAGAACTTCACCCAGTCGACCCAGCAGAATGACCGGTCTGCCCTTCTCTTTCCCTTATTTTTTGGTCAAGCTGATGTTAATTTACTGTTAAAGAAATCAAGAAACTGTAAAGAAAATATAGCTAGATACTAAAGCAATGTAAGACATGTTAGTTGTATTTAAAAACATTTTTTAGTTATAATATATGGCTCTTCAAGCCTGTTGCAGGGTGAGCAGTCAATGAGAAAAAATTTCCTAGGAGTACTTTTTGGGCTTTTTTACGCACAGGAGAATTTCACTTATATGTTGCATCCTGCCTGTTTAGCCAGCCTTGTTCTGATGTTTCCCTGGGCTTCTCTCCTCGGCACCCAGCTCCTTCATCGGGTCCAGCCTGTTCACATCAACAAGGGTGGAGAACCGAGTTCAAAAAGTAGGAAAGACGGCACCTGGGTGGCTCCTCGGTTAAGCGTCCAGCTCTTAGTTTCTGCTCAGGTCCTGATCTCATGGTCGTGGGATCGAGCCCCCATGTCAGACTCCGTGCTTGGTGGGAGTCTGCCTGGATATTCTCTCCCTCTGCCCCTTCCCCCGCTCCCTCTCTCTCTCTCTCTCTCTCTGTCTCTCAAAAATAAATAAATAAATCTTAAAAAAAAAAAGGCAGGAAAGAAGTGCCATTAAGGTTACCAAAACTCAAGGTCTTTCCTTTCTTCCATAGCCTCTCTCTTGACTTGTTACGGCTTTTATTGGCTGTTTAATCTCATTCTAAGTAAAATAATAATAATAATAAATTTGAATTATTAACAGAAATCCTGCAGTTCATCTTTATATTGCACAATTCCAGTGTTACATGCAAGTGCATTCCTTCATGTAAGGAATCACCAAAGTTACATGATTCCTATTTCATAGATTGTACATCTCCCCGCGTTTTGTTCTTAGGCGACATGCACAAAACCAACTCTGCTGTTGTTACTTTACTTCTTGATACGTGCGCGTCCTGTCCACTTTCAGCTTGCACGGTACTAAAGGACTGGACGGAAAGAACTATGGGTGCCCTGGCTTTCCTTGTACATTATCGTTTTCGCTGTAAGTGGTCGCTAATCTAGAGAAGTACCAGGAATAAGAAGGGAGGGGCGCCTGGGTGGTTCAGTCGGTTAAGCGTCTGCCTTTGGCTCAGGTCATGATCTCGGGGTCCTGGGATCGAGCCCCACGTGGGGCTCCCTGCTCAGTGGGGAGTCTGCTTCTCCCTCTGTCTGCCACTCCCCCTGCTTGTGCTCTTTCTCTCTCTGACAAATAAATAAATAAAATCTTGAAAAAAAAGAATGAAAAGGGAAGTGATAAGGTTCCTTGGTGGTTCATGTTTCTCAGAACTCTCTCGCCTTCCTTCTGGTTTGGAGCAAGTTCTGATGTGAAGACGAAGGGTGTCTTCCACGGGCGGTCAACACCCTGCCACCGCTTCCTCAGACTCCAATGGGACACACCTTGTACTCCTCCCACACCTGAGGGCCGGCCCTCATCAGGTGTCAAAAGCGACCTGAGAATGTGGCACCCAGGAGCAGCGAACACGCAGCCTGCACGTCTCTCTTCTGTCCCAGTCCGTGCTCCATTGCCCCGCTGGGCTTAACAAAGACCAGCTCAAAGACAAAACTATTAGGAATTTCAGGCAGATGGCATGAAACAAACATGTGGCCAGGGTGCAGGGAAACCAGAAGGAAGAACACATTATTTGGGGCTAGTAGCCACAGAACAGTTAGCCCTGTGGCGCCATGGGGCCAGCACCCCAGAAGGAGAGGGCGACATTGAAGCGGATTCCTTGAGAGATGAGGAGACCTTCTGCTGAGGGGCACAGCGAATCCCAGGCAACCCCACAGGGAAGGAACTGGTGAATTAAGCATCCCGACCTCACTTTCCTCCCTCCCTCCCTCCCTCCCTTCTCCCACTGGGACTCCCCCATTGTAAAACCAATGGGAAGCCAGAGGGCAAGTGCGCCCATCTCTATAGGTCAGCCTCCCAGAGCAAAGAGCAGGGTGGAGAGGGGTGGGTAGCGGATGGGGGTGGGGGAGGGAAACAGAAAATATCCCTGGGCCAAGGGGAGGGGGCAAGATCCCGGCTGGGCCATTCACACTCTCTCCCCTTGGAATCAGCATTCTGAGTAGAGCCACACCAGGATGGAGGGTGGGTGTGGCTCATGGACCCTAACCGCTGTGTTAGCTCTAATCGAGGTGGCAAGACTACAAGTTCTTGCTACCTGGATCCCCAGAGCTGCCTTAGTTCCTGACCTTCCCCTGACTTAGTTATTCAGTTGTTCCTACTATGCTATGGCATGTCCTACATTCTTCCAGTAAATTCTCCTTTTGCTTTAGTTTTAGCAAGAGCTAATTTCGTTGCTTGAAACCAGCAAAACGATATAAACTCCTAAAGCTAGGAGGAAGGGAAGTCTACGCTCGAACTGGAAGCGGGGTGGATTTTGTGGATTGGATGTGGGAGAGCCAGGAAGCTGCAAGACCAGCTCGGAGATGACTTCAATAGTCCACGGGAAGGCCAATAAGGGCCTGGACCAGGAACGAGAGGACACGCTCTCGTGAGCCTGCAGCCAGTCTCTGTCAGTTTCCTGCTTGGAATGTGTAGTATTAGTCCACGTGATGAACAGCAAAAGGTCTGGTTTGGGTCTGGAAATGTGGTCACCGTATGTGTTGACTTGGACTGATGGACCAGGCATGGTGGGTTTTTGGGAGAGACAAAGATTAATAAGACCTAGGTCTGACCGTATAGGAGGTCACCTACATAGAGATCTCTAATTTGAGGTAAGCAGCAGGATGGGCCCTAATAGAGGTCACAACAAAATCCAGTGGGAGAACAGGGGAGGAAGGATGCTCCTTCTGACAGTGGGGACCTGGGAACAGCATGAAGGCCTGGACCTGAAATGGGTACCCTTGGTTCTGTTACAGAAAAATCCTTGTGACACTGGTTAGAATGGTAAAGAAGACTTTATCCGGGACTACTGCAATAGGGGAGAGAGATGGGGCTCTGCCTCCTGGACAGCGAAGACAGCCAGGATTTGTGGCCAGGGAGCATCACGAGGGGATCAGTGCATGAAAATCACTAAGAAGTCACGTCACGGGCAGAGGGATTCTTGCTAAACTGACTCAGCAGGATTCTTTGTGAAGACCGGGCTGGGCAGGCACAGAGGACAGGGCACAGGTGGGGGGCCAGGGTTGAGGCCTAGTGGAGAAGAGGGTGTGGAGGACTAAAGTCTGGGCAAGGAGAGAGGCTTTGCTGGTTCTTGGCACTTTGCAGAGAGCTGTGCACGTATGCAAGCATGACCAGGGTGTGCAGAGGGATGTGTGTGGGTGCCCGGAGGAGGGTAGTGCCCAAACGGACACACAAGCCTCCAGGTGGGGACCTGCCCCCAGTGCCTTAACCTCCCACTGTAGGAGTGTCTCCTGCTTTGGGACAAGTGGGCAGAAACCCTCGCTGTACTGAAGCAGGGGCTTATTCCTGCTCCAAAGGGAAGCCAGCTAAAGGTCTAGGATTCCCATCCTGGCTTCAGTTTTGGTTTTTTTTTTTTTTTTTTAAGATTTTATTTATTTATTTGACAGAGAGAGAGAGAGAGAGAGCACAAGCAGGGGGAGCATCAGAGGGAGAGGGAGAGGGAGAGGGAGAGGGAGAGGTGGGTTCTGAGCAGGGAGCCCGATGCGGGGCTCGATCCCAGGACTCTGAGATCACGACCTGAGTCTAAGGCAGATGCTTAACCAAATGAGCCACCCAGGCGCCCCCGGCTTCATTTTATCAAAGCTTTGCAGTCTCCTTTCTGAGTGACTGAGCGAGGGGTGGGTTGGAAGAGCCTGGAGAGTGAGGACTCAGTGAGGCCCCCGGTGAACCTCATGTCTGGAACCTCTTGGAATAATTCCACCCCCCACGTGCTCAGAGGTATCCACTGCCAAGTAATCGAACTATAAAACTCTGCTGGAGTTGGGGTATACTTCTGGGTGTTAAGAAAATTACCCAGGGGCGCCTGGGTGGCTCAGCTGTTAAGCGTCTGCCTTCGGCTCAGGGCATGATCCCAGGGTCCTGGGATCAAGCCCCGCATCGGGCTCCTTGCTCAGCGGGAAGCCTGCTTCCTTCCTCTCCCATTTTCCCTGCTTGTGTTTCCTCTCTCGCTGTCTCTCTGTGTCATATAAATAAATAAAATCTTTTTTAAAAAAAGGAAAAATTACCCAAAACTTGTAAATGGGGCAACAATGTCTTGGTATACACGCTCACATTTTTACTAGAGCATTTCCAATGAGCTTCTCATCTGGGACCCACAGTCTGTAAAGTCCGATGCTGTTGGGAAACAAAACAAAACAAAACAAAACAACAACCACAAGCCCCCAAATGGAATCACTTATGCAGTTTCAGTTTCCTCTCTGTAACCCCAACCAGGGCCACCAAAAGAAGAGCGACCAGGGGGAGTCAGTGGAGGGTGCCGGCCGACTACTAAACTGTCCTCGGCAAAGCTGATTGCAGCTCCCAAGTTCTGAGCCCGGGCCAACCCATTCAGAAATCAGCACTTGTGTTCCTAACCTTACGTTCACCAGCGCAGCCGTGTTCATCACAGAAACATCGCCGGTCTGCCATTCCTTTATCGTGGACCTTCCGAGGACTCTGACTCGTGGTTAAAACCTGTGTGCTTTCGGACACCTGCGTGGCTCAGTCGGTGAAGCACCTGACTCAGTTTCAGCTCAAGTTATGATCTCAGGGTTGTGAGATCCAGCCCCACCTCGGGCTCTGTGCTCAGTGCAGAGACTGCTTGAGATTCTCTCTTCCTCTCCCTCTGCCCCTCCCCCTGCTCATGGTTCGCCTGCTCTCGCTCTCTCTCTCTTTCTCTCTCTGTCTCAAAATAAATAAATAAAATCCTTAAAAAACCAAAACCCGTGCGCTTTTTCAGGCCCGATCTGGGGCAATCACAAAGGCTTTCCCATGGCAGGCCCCCGGAGAAGCGGCCCTCCCCACACCAGAGCCGGCCACAGGCCCTGGCAGTCAAGGGCTCGCTTTGCGGGTGGAGGGGCCCTGGCCATCGCTTCTCTCACATGTTTACATTCCTCCCCTAGGACCTTCATCCCCATGTCTCTCGACCTGCGGCCCCGGGCAGGTGCTTCTGCCCAGGACGCTACAAGGTAGGAGAGGAAAATATCTGGAAGACACTTGTCCCACTCTGACTCAGCGCTCGAGACTTTTCCACTCCAACCCTTCCTCTTTGCCTCCCTCCCCCAACCTGGGTCCACAAAACTGCCAAAGCCTCTTGAACTGATGACTGAGTGAGACAACCTCACGTCTGTGTTGGTCCACTTCAGCCTCAACTGGGGGGGAATGGAACAAAACGTTGCTGCTTCTTCGGTTTAAGCTTCTTAAAGTGGTTAAGGCTTCACTCATTGATGGCTGGTGGCTTTTATTTATTTATTTATTTATTTATTTATTTATTTATTTTTTAAGATTTTATCTATTTATTTGACAGAGAGAGAGACAGCCAGCAAGAGAGGGAACACAAGCAGGGGGAGTGGGAGAGGAAGAAGCAGGCTCCCAGCGGGGGAGCTGGATGCGGGGCTCGATGTGGGGCTCGATTAGGGGCTCGATGTGGGGCTCGATTAGGGGCTCGATCCCAGAACACCGGGATCACGCCCTGAGCTGAAGGCAGATGCTTAACAACTGCGCCACCCAGGCGCCCCTGGCTGGTGGCTTTTAATCAGCTACTCAACACCTGACAGCTCCTCTCTCTCCCCTCCAGCTCAGCTGAACTTCCAACACCTGCTGTTGCTGTAGTCGAATCGATTAGACTAGGAAGTCCTCAAGGTCAAAAGCGCTCTTTCCTGATAATACCAGATAACTTTTTAAGCGTTTGCTGCATGCCAGACATAATGCTATGCACTTCGTATGCATTAGCTTGGCTAATTCTCATGATAATTGTCTCTAGGATTGATAATTGTGTGCCAAACACACTCTTAACTTCCTTTCTTTAGATGGCAAAATTGTGGCTTAAAGACATTAACTGACTCGCCCAACATCGCTCAGCTCCTCCGTGGCGGAGTGGGAATTGGAACACAGGTCTGTGCGATCTCAGGTCCAAGCACTTTCTGACTCTCCTCCCTAGCACCTCTCCACTTGGCACGTGCCTGAATTCCTGGCATTCAGCAGGGGCTCAACAGATACTTCCTGTCTGAATAATTCTCCAGTGTGCCTCTTCCGCCCTAATTGCTCATTCTTAACGCCTCTTAGCGTTAATGTAGGACATTTCAGGTAGTTGCCCCAAGGCCACTTCTGCTCAACGTGCCCGACACTGCATGAACCAGCTCCTCCGTCTAAATGTCCCTCCTTCCCAATGGTTCCATCTCGCCTCCTCTACCACAATTTTCCAGCCCCCCAAGCTCACAATCCGACAGTCCTGTTGTACGTATCACTCCCCAAGCACCCCCATCCCGCCCGCTGCAGCTCCATACCTAACCTGATACCGAGTTTGATTGCTTTCATCTTTGAAGCGATTCGTAGACGTCCACCTTCCCACGTCTCTGAAACCACTCTGGCCTCACTCTCCTCGCCTGGGCTGGTGACCAGTTCAGCTTCGGTCTCAGCGCCCATCCCCTTGATGGGCTTCTGAGATCCCCCACTTCTCCCCTTGGCTTCTGAGATCCTGATGATGGGACACGTAGAATCGCATTTGATGAGAAAATAATCTGTTTAGGCTTGGGTTAGAGTGGAGTTGAGGGTCTGTGTTTTGTGGAGGAAAGGAGATTGGTAGTTTCCTGTTGTCAAAGATCAGTACGAATTTATGCCCTCCAGGACTGCTCGAGCGACAGGCTGCTCCCAGCTGGTAGTCGTCAGGCTCTCACCATTTACTCTGAGAATCCGGCTCCCATTTTTATAAATGAACAAACAAAAACACCTACTGTTGCTGAGAACGATAGCATATGTTCACTAGGCTTCTTAGACTCATTACAGTTGCAATTCATGGCGAGTTTTCCAGGCAGAAAAAAATTGCATAGGATAAGTGTTTCCATGACTTTAAACTATAAACAGAAATAATCCTATTAGTAATTGAAAATTATGAAAAATACTGGTAAGAATCAAGGTTGCCGCTCCCAGGACTGCAAAACAAAGATTTTAAAGGGCAATACCTTTGGCTGGTTGGATCAGGAATTATTAGGCAGTTAAATTGGGGAAGTGGGGTGTAACTACCATTCATCCCTAAGACATCCCAGCCTCCCAATCCAGGCCACTATCAGTCCCATCCATTGGCGGGGCCCCATTAGGGTTGGAGCCAGGCCATGAGGAGAGGTTGGAGGGAAGCCCTGCACCTGGCGCCTGGGGAGGAAAGTATGTCTGTGCACCTCTGGGGGCCCTGAAACCATGGTCTCCATTAGCCCACGGTCTTGCCTCTCCTCCCCTAAGATCAGATCACAGGCATTTTAAAGACCGTATCTGTCAAGATATATGAAGCCTTTATAGACTCTTGCGAAAGTTTACACAAATCTGATTACCCCCCCAGTGAACCAAATTACAGTAAATTCCTCCAACAAGATTAGCATCAAATAAATTTTCTGAATTTACTGCCAGCAGCGTTGGCCAGTGCTGGAGAAAGAGCAGAAAGAACAGAGACCTCTGTCCCTTTCCTAGTCCGTCCTTTCATTCTCTCCCCACTGCATCGCTGAAACTTCTAGATCTTCAAGGGTGAGAGCTTGTAAATCACACGTGTCATTTCTTCAGTGATCTGCATCCCTTGGGGCAGAATTGCATCTGTCCCCGACCACATCCTGCCCTGTCCTTCCCTCCTGCCAGAGGGTAAACAGCCCTTCATTATTCCAGCAGCTTTGTCTCTCTTCCCTGGCAGTTCCTGCCTGCTGGGGAGTGATAACGGAACCAAACGTTGGAGCTGAGATAAAGTGATTTTTGTCCCGAGGTCTGGGCTTGGGGTGCGTGTGAACCGACCAATAATTGGGTGTAGCCTGGGGAGGTCCTGCCCCATTATTGCACAACCCAGAAATGTAATCAAGATCTAAATCTAAAGCCATTCCCCCGGAGTCCGAGCTTTCTCCTCGGCATTCCAGGTCTGACTCTCTCTTTAATGTGCCAGGAGAGTGACTTGTCATTAGTCATAACTGTCAGTCAGCATTCCCTCCACCTTACCAAGTGGCATCACCTGATTTCATCTCCTCTGACCTCACTACAGCCCCGTGGTGCAGGGGGGTTGTTATCTCTATTTCTTTCTTTTTCTTTCTTTTGTTTTTTAAAATTTTATTTATTTCTTTATTTGAGAGAGAGCTCAAGCGTGAGTGGGTGGGGGAGGGGGCAGAAGGAGAAGGAGAAGCAGACACCCCCCCACCCCGCCCCGAGCAGAGATCCCTGCCAATGACGATGCAGAGCTCCATCCCAGGACCCTGAGATCATGACCTGAGTCGAAGGCAGACGCTTAACCGAGCCACCCACACGCCCCATTACCTCTCTTTCATAGAAGCTCAAACACCTCCCAGCCAGGCTGGAATCCCCATCCTGAGGAGAACTCAGTGGCCTCTGCCTGTGCCCCACCCACATGCCCTTGACTTTCACCTCCACACATCCAAGGTTACCACTTGGAACCTCTGTGCACCTGGCCAATATCCCTTTATTAGCACCCTTCCTTTCCCCATCTTCCTTTCCCACCCCGACGGATGTTTCTTGGGATCGTCTCCCAAGATACTTTTTTTGCACTCACATCCATGTCTCCGTGTCTTGCTTCAGGAGAACCCAAACCAAGACAAGTCCCCTCATTGGATGGTTCCCTAACTTCCGGCCGTGCGGTGGCAGCAGTAACAACACTGGTTGATGGGCTTCTCTAGAGCCCCCAGTGGGACACAGCTGGGGTCTCCAAGGTGGGTTCCAGGTAGAATGACCTGCTCTCACCAGGAGGTGCAAATCCCAGTACAGGACAGCATGAGATGGGTGATGGGCACTCATGAGAGGGCAAGGAGACAGTATGTCACTGCAAGTCAGGACAACTTGGTATGAGACACTGGAAAATACTTAGCAGGAACCTGAGTTTATTGTGCATTTATTCACGTTTTTAAAAATACTTACATTTTCGTTCATAAGCCTAGCTAAGTGATATCAGGCAAACCACCTAAGCACTCTTGTGTGTTGTTCATCCATCCATCCATCCATTCATCAGACGTTTCTAAGCTTCTGTGCCAGGTACAGGGCTAAGGGCATGGATGTGGAGGTGTGACTGCCCTCTGGAACTCCAGTCTGGAGAGACAGACCCTTGCTGCATCTGTGCTCTGAGAGGAGTAAACTCGAGATGCGTGAGAAAGAGCGCATGGAGAACTTTCTCACCCAGGCTTAGAAAGCCGGGACAGGGTCTCTGGAGGAGCTGCCCCCTGAGTTGAGTCTTCAAGTAACATTTAATAGAGGGAACAGCATCCATAGCAGGGGGAACAGTGCATGGCAGATATGGAGGGCGGAGAAGCCAGAAGGAGACAGGGGCCCCGAAGCTGCTTCTCCATGCTGCCCTCCTGAACAGGTCACTTCACCAGACTGGACCTTGGCTTCCCACCTGACCTGCTTTCTTCAATACTTGGTATAAGATTAAATACGGTAATGAATGTGAATGTACAAAGTTCTTGAGAAATCTGAAAGATTGAAGAGTGAGCCTGGCAGCACTTACCCCACCCCTTCTGCTGGGAAAGAAGATGGTGGGCGGAGAGGCGATGCACAGGGTCGTATATCCCCTTTTCCCCTCTCGTCTCCGTAGCCAGCGTGGTTGGAGGGGCCGTACCTCAGACGGAGCCCCGGAACACAATGAAGAGCAGGAGAGACATACTTGCGCCCTGTGGAGCCCAGAGTGGAAAGGGGGACAAGTAAACAGGCCGTGTCCACAATCACACCTCCCCCCCACGACGGCTGAGATTCTGCTTCCCGATTTTTTTTTTAAAGATTTTATTTATTTATGTGACAGAGAGACAGCCAGCGAGAGAGGGAACACAGCAGGGGGAGTGGGAGAGGAAGAAGCAGGCTCCCAACGGAGGAGCCCGATGTGGGACTCGATCCCCGTACGCCTGGATCACGCCCCGAGCCGAAGGCAGACGCCGGGATGACGCCCCGAGCCGAAGGCAGACGCTTTAAAGACTGCGCTACCCAGGCGCCCCTCCTGATTTCTAAATGAGGAAACAGGCCCAGAAGTGAGCGATGACTGGCCCAGAGTCACAAGCACATCATGGTGGTGTCAGCAGCCACCCTGACGTCCCACCGCAGGTCTCAGTCATCGCCTTCCCACAGACGCATGTTACACCAGTCCCTGAGCTGACCAGAGCCAGGGACTACAGGAGACCCACTAGATCTCAGAAGGTGTGAGGTGCCTGAGAGAAGGGGTCCCTGCAGTGGCTCCCAAGCTGCCGAGGCGGTGAGAAGAGACACCTGGGCTTGGAAGTCTCCAGTCCTAAAGCCCAAAGGGGCCTCGTTTCTCACATTAGATCC
Source organism: Ursus maritimus (assembly GCF_017311325.1). Lineage (NCBI taxonomy): Eukaryota > Metazoa > Chordata > Mammalia > Carnivora > Ursidae > Ursus > Ursus maritimus. Next base: position 11,288,591 of record NW_024423564.1, read on the forward strand.
CTTCCACTGCCAGCAGCCCCTCCAGTAAACCTTGACTCGTGCTTCCTCACATGCGAATTAATTTGTTTGGAGAGGAAATCATGCATCCTTGGACTCCCTTTGCCATTCTGGCTCCTTCCATGGCTCCCAACTGCTTCCTCCATGCTGGAAATAAGGTGACGGAAGGAGTTAAACACAGGCCTGCAGATAGGTTGCCGCTGATCTGAATGTCCCGTGTTGAAATCTCCCCTCTGAACGTGGCTCTGGTGGCCGTGAAGAAAGGTTGCCAAAGCCTCTGATAAAAAGCAGCAGCTGTGGGAGGTGGCTTTACATTGAACGTGTGAATGGGAGTCATTGATAATCCGCATTTCCTCAGGCAGAGCCAGATGTTGGGGCCGTGGAGGGGGGTGTGCAGGGAGCAGGGATGGCAGATTAGCAGCATCTCTTCCAGGAATGAGCACCACAAGTTCCCAGGTGCAATGGGGAGATCCCAGGCCAGGGTCCGGAGAGTGACTTTGGGTACCCCCTGTCCAGACAGCTGAAGTCCTTGGCTAGAAAAGCTTAAGAAGCTATCTATTCATTCATCCACCGGCCAGACAGCTACTGGGTACCGATCCGGAACCCGACACGTCCTCGGTGCCCGGAAACAAGGTCCACGAGACACAGTCCTTGTAATCAAGAGACTTAATAGTTTAGGAGGAGAGATAGATTGGTTAACTAATGAGGGAATGAAACGTTGTGTATCTCTGCACGTTGGGGACACACAGAGGCCATGGCCAATTCTCCTGCGGGGGTGTCTGAGAAGATTTTATGGTGGGAGAGTGAATCCTGAAAGCTGAGTAAGGTTTGCAAGGCAAAGAGGGAGGAAAGGTGTTCCAACGTTAATAACGTCAACATCTCCAACAGTTACTGGATGTATGAACATCGAGGGTCACATCAACTTCTGCCTTGCCTGATAGATGGGGGTGCCGGTCACCAAGATAGAGGACGTAGAAGGAATATGGCACGTATGAGCGGGGGAGGTCGTGAGCTTTGTTTCAAACAGAGGGGTAGCATTCACTGAGATGAGAGCCCTGGGAATGGTCACAGGAGTGAGTGGGTATTGGAGGGGGACTGAGGCTTTAAAGTGTTGGAGAAAGGGCGCCTGGGTGGCTCAGCCAATGAAGCATCTGCCTCTGGCTCAGGTCATGATCTCAGGGTCCTGGGATCGAGCCCCACATTAGGCCTCCTGCTCAGCAGGGAGCCTGCTTCTCCCTCTCCCTCTGCCCCTCCCTCCACTCTTGCACTCTCTCTGTGTCTCTCACTCTCTCAAATAAATAAATGTTTAAAAAATCTTAAAGTGTTGGAGAAGTTGTCTGCATAAATGTTGGACTCTCTTAACTCAGACAGTCCGTATCTTGCCCGTGGACCCTGCCATTTACTCCTAGTGGGCCTCCTCACCTCGCTGCCTCTAAACTCCTTCCCAAGCGATCCTAGGAAGCAGGAAGCAGGCCAGGCCAGATTTGCGTGGATTTGCAAGGCACTGAAGAGTGTGAATGGCATACTATGATTTTGTGTTCAAAAAGTGGGGGTGTATTACGGGTTGAATTGTGTCCCCCGAAAAGATAGGATCAAGTCCTAACCCTTGGCACCTGTGACTATGGCCTTACTTGAAAACAGGTCTTTGCAGATCTTACCAACTTTAACCAAGGTCCTACTGGATAAGGGTGGGCCCTAATCCAATGACCGCTGTCCTGATAAGCAGTGGGGGGCTCAGGTGTAAAGACGCAGAGGAAGGCCATGTGATGACAGAAGCAGAGATTGGAGTGAGACAGCTAGAAGCCAAGGAATGCCAGCATTACGGACAACAACCAGAAGTGGACAAGAATTGAGGAAGGATTCTTCCCTAGAGCAGTCAGAATGCGTGTGGCCCTAGATTTCAGATTTCTGGTCTCTGGAATGGGGAAAGAATAAACTTCCGTTGTTTCAAGCCACCAGTTTCTGGTAAAGTTTGTTATAGCAATCCTAGGGAAATAATACAGAGGGGGAAAGGAATATGTATGTATTTATATAATTGCTTATGTTTTCAAAACTAAACAATGAAGGCTGTTGGCTGATGGAGGTTAGCCTGGCTGAAAGGACTGGGTGGGGGGCCCTCAGCTCTGTACCGCAGGCTGCTAGCGGGCTTGCCCAGGCCTGTTTTGGGGCCTTTGTAAACGTGCAGTGAGTAAGCCGAATAGCCAAGGAGCCTTAATGCCTGGGTTTGGAACGGACGCACCATCGCTCTGCTACGTTCCATTGGCCAAAGAGAGGCACGAGGTCAGCCCAGATGCAAGGGCTGGAGGGCATGGAAAAACAGACTTCTCTTCTTTAGAGAGACTGAAAAAACCACACAGCAAAAGATAGGTATGCAGATACACACAGAGCAGAGATCTGAGCCATTAAGGCAGTCAAATGAGTCATTATATTCACGTTTTTAAGACAGAATTTTCAGAATAAGAGACAAGAGATACAAATCAAATCAGATGTAAAAACAAAAAACTAAGAAGTGTAAATTCTGTCATATAGATTTTGAGTTGGAAACAACAGTATGAACTCGGGATTTTTTCCTAATAAAAAGAAAAATATGTTTAAATATTTTTAAACTTAATTTTTAGGAAAATTATATTCTTCTTTACCTAAGAAATACCTAGTTTTTAGCTCTTCACCAGAGAGATCTAGAAAGAGTGGCAAGTTGATAGCAATGGGCACTGCTACTGTTCTTGCTGTGCTCCCAAACATCGTTTCCCACCAGTAAGAACCAGGGCTATCTGGAGAAATGGTTAATTCCAGCTGGAGCTGGAAATGTGCAGGATAAGCCTGAGTCCTCCGGCCTTGCCTGAAATCAGCGGCGCTCTGGAAGACTTCTGGGGTTATGGCGGAAGGACGCAGCAGTCAGCGTGATTGGGGTCCCACTAGCCCGAGTTGGGAAAATGTGAGCGTCAAGAAGAATAATGACTGCAAAGGATGATAACATGTCAAAAACATAAAATCTAAGAGTTTATAATGATACTTTAAAATAAAAACTCATTGTCACCTTTAGAGGTTTCTGGGACACTAAGTCATTTTTCTGAAAATTGATAAATAAAAAGAAAAAAATCAATGAAGCATTTATCCTGCCTTTCTTGCAAAAAAACCTGTATTCGGGTTAACCAAGCAGATAACGTTATTTTTTTTTAAAGATTTTATTTATTTATTTGACAGAGATAGAGACAGCCAGCGAGAGAGGGAACACAAGCAGGGGGAGCGGGAGAGGAAGAAACAGGCTCATAGCTGAAGAGCCTGATGTGGGGCTCGATCCCATAACGCCGGGATCACGCCCTGAGCCGAAGGCAGACGCTTAACCGCTGTGCCACCCAGGCGCCCCAGATAACGTTATTTTTAATAGAAGGATCACAGCTTATAACATCAGGAGGAATTATTGAAATAGAAAACCACCATCATTGTAACTCACAATAAAATAATGAATCTAGGCAACCATTAGGCTTCTTGGGAAATTTATAATAAATGGTTCAGGCTAACATTACTTGAATCCACTGATCTAGCTTCACTTCCGTAAAAGTGGGACAACCAAACATCACGTTCCCTCTGATGAGATACAATAGGAAAGGCACGACACAGTCTTTGACATACGCATTCAACAAAAGATGAACCGTGGCTTGGTTTGTGTGTCCTCAGAGGCAGACCCTGAAACTAGGATTCACTTTAAGTTGTGTATTTGGAAGGTGACCCCAGAAAACCCCAATAGGGGGATGGGAGAGTGAAACACGTAGTGTGAATGATGGCAACTCAACCCCCCTGCAGAAATCTGAGAGTGAACAAAGCTCAGGGTCCCTCAACTATGGGATAAACTCCCGGCCCATTGGTGGAGGTTTGCTCTTACGGACTTGGATTCTCTTGCATCCCTGACTTGCCCACAGCATAGGTAAGTGTGCCTCAGAGTGAGACAAAAAGTCCTTAAGCAGTGAGATGACAACCTTTGGCAGGAGAAAGGAATGCTCAGGGGAATGGAGAAGCACCAACAGTGTTTGCTACGGGGATCAATGCTGCGGATCTCAGCTCTAGTTTACGGTAGCCTAAACGTTGTACAGTACCCAGATCCCGCCACACCCACACTGAGCAGTCAGCCAGATCCAGAGTGTGAAAAATACTACATGAGAAATGACCTGTATTTCTTTCACAAATTAACGGCTTTAGACAAAAGGGAGGGGGGTACCTGGGTGGTTCAGTCAGTTGAGCTTCTGACTCTTGGTTTCGGCGCAGGGTCGTGCGATCCAGCCCCAAGTAGGGCTCTGTGCTCAGCGGGGAGTCTGCTTGAGAATCTCTCCCCCTCTCTCTGCCCCTCCTGCTCGTGCTCTCTCTCTCTCTCTCTCTTTCACAAAATAAAATTGAACATGGACTGAGTAGCAGAGAATATGAAGAAATTACTGTCACGTGTCATTATGTTATGGTGGCAATGTAATTTTTTTTTTAAAGATTTTATTTATTTATTTGACAGAGAGAGAGACAGCCAGCGAGAGAGGGAACACAAGCAGGGGGAGTGGGAGAGGAAGAAGCAGGCTCATAGCGGAAAAGCCTGATGTGAGGCTCGATCCCATAACGCCGGGATCACGCCCTGAGCCGAAGGCAGACACTTAACCGCTGTGCCACCCAGGCGCCCCAAGACAGCTGTAATTTTTTTTAAGTCCCTGTCAGAGATTTGAAAAAAATAGACAAAGCAAATATGGCAAAATGTTAACAGCTGTTAAATCCAGGTGATGGATGTCCGAGGCTTTCTTATACCATTCTGCCTACTTTTCTGCCTGTTGCAAACTTGGTAAGAGAGGAGAAGGGGAAAGAGGAGGGGGAGGAGGGGTGATGGGAGGAGAGGATGCCAGACTACGTGAGTTTGAATCCTGACTGAGGCTTTTTTCTAGTTGATTAAACTTGAGCAAGTTGCTTAAATTCTTCCTGTTTCTTCGTCTGCAAATTAGGCTAATCACAGTGCCTAATTCATAAGATCAGCGTAAAGATTAAGTGAGTTAAGATCCGTGCTCAGTAAATATTAGCTATTCTTACACCACGGAGAGCGAGGTCCCATGTACGATGTGCAGGGAATGCCAACCTCAGCACCAGTCAGATCTAGCTGGCGGTGTGCTTCGGTAAGAACAGAGCAGCTCTTCCCGAAAACACCGAAGCACGTGGCTGGGGAGCGGAGGGGAAGCAGTGCTCAGGCCCTGGGAATCCCAAGAGGAGGATTTAAAGTATAGTGCTGCACAAAGTACTGGGAGAGGACGTGTGACGTCCCAGGTGCATTTCACAGCCAGGCAGCAGTAAACTCATTGAAATGTAGCATAGGATGGGGTGAGGCGAAGCCCCAAGGCCAGCAGTGGGGGCGCAGTTGCTGATATTTCTTTCACTCCAACTGCCACAGGGGATCTTGGGGTCTGGAACAGGAAGCATCGGGTGTAGTGGGTACCCATTAATGAGGCCCTGACCTTGACAGATCCTGTGAATAAGGGAGGCTCACCATACTTCTTCTAATGACTCTCTCATTCCAGAAGATGTGTGGTATGCAAATTCCAAAGAGCTTCTAGGGCCGGAAGTGATATTTTCCTGCCTCAGTTTGAGCCTCTGAAACCAAAGGAAGCTTTAATGGCTCCGTCTGGAAAAGGGGTCTATGTTTCAGCCCCTCTCCAGCAGCTCAAATATGCTTAGCCGGAGTGAGAACGAGCAGCGTCTGCAGAATGGCTCTAGAGGGATCGGGCTCCTCTCCCTCCCTCCGAGCTCTGGCAGGTGGGAATCCCTCTGGGGTCACTCCACCGACTCCTGGATGGTACACAGGGTTTGCTAGGGGGACAAAACTAGCTATCACTCCCCAAACTGCTGCTTCCTCCCACCTCCACCCAAACCGATCATTTTCGGTCTGTCCTGGACTTGAGTGCCCTCTGGTGAGCACTAGACCTGGTTGACACATTCCCAGGAGCTTGGGAGGAGGAGAGAGAGCAGTGTGGTACAATGGAAAAAAGTTTGAATTTGCAGTTTGGAAAACCGGTTTCAAGTCCTAGCTCTGCCTCCGACTTGCTTATTTGTTCATTTGTTTGCTTATTTATTTCCCTTGGGAAAGTCAGTTGCCCTCTCCAAGCCTCTGCTTCCTTACTGGTAAAATGAGAATAATAATAAAACCTTGACTACCCACAGCTGTTGTGAGATCAAGTGAGATAATGGGCGAGCAGAGGAACTCTTTTCAAAATTCAATTTCACGCAGAGCCCCAATACATAAAAAGAGATTAAATGGCATTTTATAATGATTTATTGTTGCTTTAGTTTTTATTTATTTAAGTAATCTCTACACCGAACATGGGGCTCAGACTCATGACCCCGAGATCAAGAGTCGCACGCTTTCCCGACTGAGCCAGCCAGGCGCTCTGAAATGGCATTTTATAGGAAGAAATGTAGTTTATAAGTTAAGATTTATAATATCAACTTATTAAAGGTAATGCTGTAATAATTAAGAGGTTGCTTTGATGAATAGAAAAATTTGAAATTGAGATATTGGGTGATGGTTGCAATCTCGTGTATCCTGTTTATTTCTCACCTTTATTGTGGTTACGCAGAATAAGAATCCTCATTCACACAAATAAGTAGTTGTAAATTTTAGCAGTGTTTTTTTTGTTTTGTTTTGTTTTTAAAGATTTATTTATTTATTAGACAGAGACAGCCAGCGAGAGAGGGAACACAAGCAGGGAGAGTGGGAGAGGAAGAAGCAGGCTCCTAGCGGAGGAGCCTGATGTGAGGCTCGATCCTGAAACGCCAGGATCATGCTCTGAGCCGAAGGCAGACGCTTAACAACTGCGCCACCCAGGCGCCCCAAATTTTAACAGTGTTTTAAACCTTGTAATTTTAGGATCCTCTTTAACTCTCTTAATTCCAGAAGCTTCAAAGAAGAATAATAGGGATTTCCCTTCAAACAGAATCAATAACAGTTTCCAACAGCAGCTCAAATTCTTTATTTTAATATTGAAGTTAAATACAAGGTAACCGGCTCTGACAGTAAATGCTGTCTAGACAGAAAACATCATCATGATGTATCATGTGTAAACTACTTATCCAGCAACAATCAGGCCGTGGGGAAAAATGTGCTCTAAACACATGCACCTCATCTTGCATTTTACTGGGTGTTTTCTGAGCCTGCTATTTTTTTTTAAGATTTAATTTTATTTTTTTTTTGTCAGAGAGAGAGAGAGAGCACAAGCAGGGGGAGCAGCAGGCAGAGGGAGAAGCAGGCTCCCTGATGAGCAAGGAGCCCGATGTGGGGCTCGATCCCAAGATCCCGGGATCATGACCTGAGCCAAAGGCAGATGCTTTAACCGACTGAGCCCCCCAGGCGCCCCAAGCCTGCTGTTTTTGGGTTTTCACCAGCACAATCGTGAGTAGACACAGGCGGGTCTAGATTTTTTTTTTAACGACAGAGCTACCACCTTCCTAGTTAATCATACTTAAAAGAAGTTCTTTTTTTTTTTTTTTGACAGAGAGAGAGCCAGCGAGAGAGGGAACACAAGCAGGGGGAGTGGGAAAGGAAGAAGCAGGCTCCCAGCAGAGGAGCCTGATGCGGGGCTCGATCCCAGAACGCCGGATCACGCCCTGAGCCGAAGGCAGACGCCTAACAACTGAGCCACCCAGGCGCCCTAGAAGAAGTTCTAACTGAACTTTCACAGCCATGGGAAAAAAAAAAAAAAGGCTTTATTTGCAGATCTTTCTGCCAAAGGGGAGCTGGGAAAATGTTGTCCCTTGCTGCCATTCCTGGACATCCCTAACTCGAGCACCAGACGGAGGATGGGGCAGTTATCCCCCTTCCCACTGGGCCATCCTGGAACTCTACACTGACCAGGCAGGAGCCCTCTGGACCACCATGGGTCTTTCCAATCCCTTCCTAGCAGCCCAGACATCTTGCTCAGTTGCTATGGCTGTGGGTGGCAGGAAGTCCAGGTAGCCCCCCAGGATAAGAGACCCCTGCTGTTCTAGGAGCCCAGCTAAGGGGGGCACCACTGCCCCAAGGGATGTCAAAAACCCAGGCAGCCTGTGTCCCTGCCACCCGACAGACTTGTTGGCTTCCGAGAATTAGGTTGGTTAAGGTCTGTTAGCGAATCCAGCTGGAAAAAACCAAGTTCCAGACCACGCAAGGCTTCCCAAATAACCACAATTGAGATAGAGGGTTGTTCCTTGATGGGACTTAGGGGCCCTTAGTCAAAAAGTAGATGGCATTTCATTTACTTCTCCAGAGAGGAAAGGAAAGTTTCCAGTAACTTCTGCAGTGACCTGACTACATGGGGTTGGGCATAATGTGCTCTGAGGAAGTTAGTAGACAGATGTGGTGTGACAAAAAGAACACTATACCCGGAACAGGGAGTCCCTTCGTTCAGAATTACTAGCTGGGAGACCTTGAACAAGTCCCTTGACCTCTTAGAGCCTCAGTTTCCTTACCTGTAAACAGATACAGTACCTTGCAGGGTTGTGTTCAGGACTTTACAAACCCAGCCATGCGGAGCACCCAGGGCTGAACTTCGAAATTTTTACTTCCATCTGAATAGAATATACCTCGATTGGCTACAGATCCTGTAAGGTCTGCTAACAGATGCCAGGGAAAGGAGGAAAGTGTGAGGAAGTATATAAGAAAACTAGTCTCACCAAGAAATAGTAGGTACCTGGTCAATAGAAGTATTATTATTTCACTTTTGAGAGTTGAAAGGGACCTGAGAAGTTGTGTAAATAGGCCCAGAACACACTGCTGAACTGATCCGTAGAAACTGTGAGGAATCACAGATGGCTTCTTTTCAAAAAGCTCCTAAGTTTGGGGGTGATTTGTTATACAGGAAAAGTTAACGGATACAAAATGTAATGGACCTCTCTCATTCTTACCTCCCTACCCACTTCTTCCCCACCAGTTTCAGTTTATGTGATTGAGGGAAAGCACAGATTGTCACAGCTCCAGAGGTGGGCATGTGAACCAGGCTTGGCCCATAGGTTGTTAACTAAAGTCTGCCAGGAGCCTCTGGGAAAGCGTTTCCTTTTCTCATAAAGGAACAGTTGATGCTAGTGCCTTCCCTTCTTTTCTTATTGCCTTGAACCTGGTGGTGAGTTTTGGAGCCATAGCAGCCATTTTGTAACCATGAGGCAAAGGCTAGGAGCATTTTGAGGATGCATTGCCAAACCACTAAATCAACAGTGGCAACTGCCTACCTCCAGTCTTCCTGATATACAACAAAAATTAATCTTCATTTTTTAAACACATCTTATCTTTGTGTTGGTAGTCAAGGCGTCTGTTTCTTACAGTTGAAAGCATTGCTAACAGAGCAATTAGCAGCTACAATAATTATCAAAGCCATAAAGAAAATCAAGATCACTACGAATTACAAATTATTTGTATATTACTCTTTCTTCTTGGTAACTTCCAGTATTTTTACCTTATTTTTTAAAGATTTTATTTATTTATTTATTTATTTATTTATTATTGAGAGAGAGCGCGTGCAAGAGAACACGAGCAGGGGGAGGGGCAGAGGGGTAGGGAGAGGGAGAGAATCTCTAGCAGACCCTGCACTGAGTGCAGACCCCCACACAGGACTTGGCGCAGGGCTCAAGCCCATGACCCCGAGGTCATGACCTGAGCCGAAACCAAGAGTCAGAGGCTTAACCAACTGAGGGACCCAGGTGCCCCAACTTCCAGTATTTTTAAAAATGCCTTTTAGTAAACACATATTTTTGTGGTAATGGGAGGGGGGAACGAAGATTGAAACAATTTGGTAGCAACAAAGGATAGAAGCAGCCTGAACTACTGTCAGCGGACAGACTCAGGTGTGACCTTATGATGTTCAATTTCCTTAACTATAAAGTGGAGATAATGTTTCCCAAGTATCTACTTTGTATGGATATTGTTAGAATTAAATAAGATCATGTGTATAAATGTATGTGGTGCTAAATATTCTCTGTGTGTGTGTGTATGTGTGTGTGTGTTTCCTATTAAAGTAGGAGTTCAGATGTAAGTGGCTGGGGGCTCGTGAGTGCAGGGAGGAAAGACTGGGTGTGGGAGCCTGGTCACCCCCATACTCCCAGATCCAACTGCACCCCTTTCTGGGTGGTCTCTGTCCGGCTTGTGCAGGGGGCAATGCAGCCCACTCATCTGCCTCTTTGAGAAGGGAAATTCCCCCGCCAGCTCCATGTCTCATCCTACTTATTTCCCCTTGGGATCAGATCCTTTTGTTGTTGATACTGAGTCTCCTTCATCTTTGGGAACCATGTGTATCCTTCAGATTGTTTTCTAGAACTAAGGAGTAACTCCCTTTCCTCCTGCTGTCCCTGCAGCACTTTTTTCCCTTGCCTTCTACAGCTCTGTGTCTGTCTGTCTCTTGTCTCTCTTCTTTCTCTCTTTCTCTAGAGGCTAATTAGCTTTCACAGACGTGTTCTTTATGGTTATATCTTCAATGTTAAAAAGTGTGAATGGCAAGAGAGGTTTCTGGTGTGAAGTTTCTTCTTTGAAGTCTGTTAATAAGACACCCGGGACTTATGAAGGCGTGGAAGTGATGCCCAGAATACTGAGACAGGACTTTCTTCTTCTGCAAGGAAAGGGGTGCGGTACCCCTGCAATCCCCATTACGGAGTCCCCTCGTGGTTTCCTCCCACACTGGTCTGCAGTCCTCTACAGGAAGGACGAGGAGCCCGGACTTCAGCTACAAGGAGATCGCGGCCACAGGGACCCCCAGGGCTCCCCGGACACCTGCACGCCCATCCTCCCGCACGTGTCCTCACCTGCGCTCACACATGTCACGTGTCCTCTCCACCCGCGCCCACGGACGTAGTGCGCATGCTCAGCCCAGAGGCGCCTGACAGCCGTATCTTTTTTCTGCATGCCTACCGCACAGGAAGACTTTACATGTATTATTCTCAAGTCACTACACTAATTGTGTAAAGTAGGAGTTATTAACCACCTTTTCATGGATAAGGAAACTGACTCAGAAATGGGAAGGCACCTGCCCAGTGGCACAGGGCGGGTAAATGTTAGAACCAGATTCTGATTCCAAGTTGGTCTGGTGTTCCCTGTGCCAGTGCGGCCTCCTGGCCTGAAGCTAAGCTGAACATCCTAAGTTAGAGAACACCCAACCTGATGGATCTTGACGGGAAGAAACTATTTTCCTCCATAAGTCAACGCGATTGTCTGCAGAAAGGGAGCTCAGTGCTAAAGTGTGCTTCCTGAATGTTTTCCTCCCCCTCCTTCCCCCTTTACCTTTTGCTGCAACTGAGGGTTTTTTAAATATTTTTTAAAATTATTATTTATTTGTCAGAGAAAGAGAGAGAATAAGCAGGGGGAGCAGCAGGCAGAGGGAGAAGCAGGCACCCCGCTGAGCAAGGAGCCCGAGGTGGGGCTCCATCCCAGGACCCTGGGATCATGACCCAAGCTGAAGGCAGACACTTGACTAACTGAGCCACCCAGACATCCCTGGAACTGAGTTTTGATTAAAAAAAAAAAAAAAGAGATTTAACAATTCACTTCATTAGTCAGCTAAGTGGCAGAGAAAACATCCGAAGAGAAACGTGGAGCTGAGCCACTTCCTTCAGCCTCTTGTCCAGCCCATGCACGTTTCCTAGAACAACCACAGAGAAGGGACCTTCGAGACAACAGACGAGGGGCGCCGGGACGGTTCAGTCAAGCATCTTCTGCCTTCAGCTCAGGTCATGATCCCAGGGTCCTGGGATCAAGTCCAGAAACGAGCTCCCTGCTCAGTGGGGAGTCTGCTTCTCCCTCGGCCCCTCCCCTCTGCTCATGCTCTCTCTCTCTCAAAATAAATAAAATATTAAAAAAAAAAAAAAAAGACCACAGAAAGGAGGTGTGGCTTCCACACCTCGCAGCAGTTGCATTAAATGTGTCTAAATAAAGGTTGTTTCTTCCAACTCCAGGCTCAGGGAAAACTCATGTTTCGGAGGTTAAGAAGACATATTTGGTTCATTTTTTTTTAAAGATTTTATTTATTTGACAGAGAGAGAGACAATGAGAGAGGGAACACAAGCAGGGAGAGTGGGAGAGGGAGAAGCAGGGTTCCGCTGAGCAGGGGGCCCGACGTGGAGATCGATCCCAGGACCCTGAGATCATGACCTGAGCTGAAGGCAGACACCTAATGACTGAGCCACCCAGGTGCCCCTGGCTCATTTGCTAATAAAATGAAGTTTATAACTGGAAGACAGAGAAAGGAGAAGCACATCCGACATATTATTAACACCTGGACATGTTATTAACACAGCTGCCTCTCTATATATCCTATATATCCTAGGATAGAAAAAATGGAAAGACTGTGGTAGAGGAAAGTCTCCAGTGGCCCTAATCACACTCATCACATGCAGACCTGTCTGTGCGCGGACACACACACACACACACACACACACACACACACACCCCGAGGGGTCAAAAACACAGAACCTTGGGCCTACGCCTCAAAATGTCTTAGTGATTCAACAAATGTTTGTAGGAATAGACTATTTATAAAGAAGGTAAAGTGAATGAATGCAAAAAAATCCTATTTTTGTTGTTGAAGAAACAAATGATCTAATAAGTATTTGTTTCTGTAACAAACACATGTTGATCAACTATCCTACACCTAGTGTTTGGTGTTGGGGCTGCGACAGTGAACAATCGATGATCAATGAAGCCCAGCCCCCGGCCTTCACAGATTTACAGCCTGTTGGGAGAGAGACTCAAGTCAACAGACAACTTCAAAACCCTGGGATAAGGGCTACGATATCAACTCTGTTAGGGTTCTCACTTCTACCTGCCACCTATTCGTCCTCAAATTAACCCACAGATCAAAAACAGTCCTGATCGAAATCCCAGCGGGCTTTTTGGGGTAGAAATTGACAAGCTGAATTACGAAATTCGTATGGAAATGTAAAGCACCTGGAGTAATAGTGCAAGCAACTTTAAAAAGAAGCGCTAAGTTGAGAAAGTAACTCTGATTTCAATGCTTAATGTAAAGTCAGGGCAATCAAGACACTGGTCTTGGCGCAAAGTGTGCCTGGAGGGTGGAAGATGAGTGGTCTTGGAGAGAGATGAGCCGTGGCCCGTGGCGGGACCAGGGCTTATCGCCGCTGTCTCCTAGGAGCTGTGACAAGAAGTGGAGTCAGCCTACTCCCAAACCTCTGCTTCTCATCCTGGGTCCTGGGGCAGGCCCTGAACCTCTCTGTGCCACAGTGCCCTCTCCTGGGCGGTGGGGTAACAGTCGTCCCTCTCAGAGTGGGGGCTCTGGTGTGGGTTAAATAGGAAACAAGTAAAGCGCTTAGGGCAGTGCCTGGTAGTCACTCTGTTGCCAGTATTAGTATTTGATTTATTCTATTCTCCCAGACAGGCCATGATGGACACCACTGTTTGTCCCTGAGAGCCAAGGAATCCACTGGGAGGGATGAAAATAAGAGAGGAGAGAGGTGGCCATGGTCTTAAGGCTCACCAACCTTCTCACTCCCGTCCCATCTGCCAAATCTATCTCTCCTCTTTTCCTCTCTGCCCAGCATCCTGCCCCCTCCGCTTTGACTTGTCTTTCCCCTCCTTTTGAGTTAGGAATTAAGCCTGAGACGTGGGGACGGAAAGGGGGAGGAGGAGGTAGTGAAAGAAGGGGGAAGAAAGGAGGAGGAATGGAGATTTCTTTTTCTTACTTTCTTTCCTTTTCTTCTCTTCTGGGCAGACTTCTAGAAAGGGGCCTAGATCCATTCCAGCCCCGCACTCGGGTTGAAAGAACTGTTGTGTTGTAGTCATTCTGTAGGTTCCTTGTCCCCAAGGTCACACCGTCCAGGCTAGCCAGCCCGGTGAGCTTCACTCTGAAGTGCAAGATCTTTCTAGCTCCCCATCCCTGGGAACACACTGGAGTGTCCACCCCCACCCACCTCCCTCAGGAGGGCATGTATCCCGTCCCCACCTACCCTACCATCTGCTGTCCCCACACCCAGCACCCTGACAAACCTTCCCCTCTCAACTAAAGCAGCAGGCTTGCTCCACTCCCCCCACCCCCAATTTCTGTCAACTTCTCTGCATCCAACGTTTGACATTCTCTGACGTTTTCTGACCTTAAGACAAGGATTAAATTTTTCATCAGCAAAGTACAATGTTCATTGAGTCTTTGGTAAATGTCACTGTGGAGTCCAAACCTACCCTCCCACCCCTCCACCCCCACCTGTGGTCCCTACCCCTCGCATCCCCGAAGCCCTGTCAGTGGGGAGCAGGAAGACTGGGGTGGGGCTTCTCATGGTCTTGAGAGGTGGCTTGCTTCAAGTGCCCTCCTCCGGGCCCAGGGCTGGCTGTGGGTCCCGGAGTGAGCAGGGGCCCCTGGAGCTCTGTGGGTCCTCTGTTACCTAGAGTGACACAGTGACATTTGGGAGGCTGAGCCTCCCTGTTTACCTGCTTCAGTTTTGATGGCTTCTGCATGTCCCTACTGGGCCTCACTCTCTCTCCTCTCCTGTCCTCCCCTCTCCTCTGCCTGGGGCAGAACGTGGCAATGGCTCTCTCTCCCTCTGTCTCCCCCCCCCCCACACACACACACTCCACAACCCCAGGGAGGGCTAGCACACGGAAGCTCAGGACAGGGAGTGGAGTGGTGAGCTGGGAAATAACAGAGATAATTCCTCTGCTCCCGCGAGCACCCCTCCCATCTGTGTAAGTGACCTTGGGGAGGGAAAAAGAAGCTGTTCTTCCTCCCGGGGTCCTCCTGGTCTGACAGGGGACAAGTCCCCACCTCTGAGCACATATATAATGACTCAGAGGCCCCCCAGGGACCCGTGCAGTAGCTGTTGGGCCAGCGGTGATGGAGCACAGCATTGGTCGGACATCGGCCTGAAGGTGGGGGTGGGAGGCAGGAGGAAGATGGGGGTTTGCTCCAGAGGAGCCACTTGGGAATTCAAGAGGCCCGGGAGGGAGGAAGAGGCTGAGGTGGGGTCAGCTGGGCGGCCCTGCCGCGTCTGCCTCTCCTATAACGATATATCTGCCCGAGACTAATTTCTCCTCAAAGGAAACTCATTCTTAGGCCCTTCCTCTGTGTGTTCATTTCAGAACAATTTCGTTTTCCCTGATGCAGGGACAGGAGGAGCGACTGCAGAACAGGAACCTAACGGCAGTGTTTATTCTCTTTTGGGACCGCACCCTCCCTTCAGCCCGCATCCCCAGCCCTCCCTTTTCCCAGCCCTGCAATCAAGAGCAGCCAACACTTATGTCATGCCCCTCGCTCTACATGGCCTTCTGTGTTCCTCGTAACACCACTGGGAACGTTCCATTCTTAGCTTTACTGTATCAAAGAGGAAACGGAGACACCGTGAGGTTAAATAACTTGCCTGAAGACACTCAGTTAATAAGTAATGGGACCTGGTTCAAAGCCCCATGGCCTGGCTCCAGGGCCACAGCCTGAACCACTGCACTTCACTGCCTCTTGGACGAGCCACAAGCTTATTTGCTTGACGTAGGTAAGTCAAGCAGAGCCCCCTCTGGAAGCCTGAGACCTTGGCTGTTCCAGAAGCCCTCGTTAGAGGCTGAGGGAGGTCAGGACTCAGGTTGGAGGCACACTGGGACAGGTGCAAGAGTGGAGGGGGACCTGGAGCAAGTGAATCTGTAACCAGCAACAGCCATGAGAACCAACCACGCGCATCAGCCTAGAGGAGCCATCTATTCCCTCTGGCCACTCACTTCGCAGACAAGGACTCCCAGTCCAGAGCAGAAACCAGCTGCCCAAGGCTGCCCACTGCAGGGACAGGAATGCCGCCAGGCAACGTGGCTCTCAGGAGAGGCTGCTGAAGTCCTCCCTGACTCTTGGTCTCTTCCCCACTGCTCTCTGAGCCCCTCGTGGTGCTCCCCCTCCTTGGGGAATAGCTCTGTCAACATGGGACTGCTGGTTCCAAAACTAGACAAAGGCATAACAAAAGAAAACTGCAGACCGAGATCCCTCATGAACACAGATGTAAAAATCCTTAACAAAATATTAGCATATCAAATCCGACAAGCTATAGAAAGACAAATACACCATGATCAAATGGGGTGTCACCCAGGAGTGGTGTGAAATCGATTTAACATTCAAAAACCAATCATTAATCTACCATAGTAGTCACCTAAAAAAGGCAAGCTATATAAATATCTCAATAGATGCATAAAAGCATTTGACAAAATCAGCACCCATTCAGGATAAAATTTCTCAGCGTATGAGGAATAGAAGAGAACGTCCTCAGTCTCATAACGAATACTTATGAAAAAAAGCTCCATCATTTCGGCAACATTGCAAGGCACTGAATGCTTGCATCCTCCCCAATTCCTATGTTGAAGTCCTAGTCCTCAAAGCAATGGTATTTGGAGGTGGGGCCTTTGAGAGGTAGTTTGGTCCTGAGAGTGGAGCCTTCGTGAAAGGGATTAGTGCCTTTAGAAATAAGAGAAGACAGGAGAGAGCTGTTTCCTTGTCACATAATGTGAGGATACAGCAAGGAGGCATCCGTCGGCAAACCAGGAAGAGGGCTCTCACCAAGAACTGACTAAGCTGGCACCTTTATGTGGGGCTTTCCAGCCTCCAGGACTGTGAGAAATAAATTTCTGCTGTTTAAGCCAGCCCACTATGGTACTTTTATGACAGCAGCCCAAACAGACCAAGACAAACATGGTATTGGCTGCACAGATCCGCCATATTGTGTGTGGGAGAAGACCGCACATGGGCTGCAATGCCGAAGGCATTCATTGGGGCCATCTTAAAGGATGTAAAGAGAAATCCTTTCAACAAATGGTGCTGGAATAATGGGATATACATACAGGAAAAAAGGAACTTCAACCCCTACTTCACACCATCTGTAAAACTTTGAGGGGCGCCTTCGTGGCTGCCTTCGGCTCAGGTTATGATCCCAGGGTCCTGGGATCGAGTCCTGAGTTGGGCTCCCTGGTCAGCGGGGAGTCTGCTTTTCCCTCTCTCTCTGCCCCTCCCCACCACTCATGCTCGCTCTCTCTCTCCCTCTCTGTCTCAAATAAATAAATAAAATCTTTTAAAAAATAATTTTAAAAAACTTAACTTGAAATGAATTACAGACCTGAACCTAACAGCTAAAACTCATAATTCAGAATAAGAAAACAAGGGAGAAAAATCCGTGCAGCCTTGCACAAGGCAAAAGATTTCTTAGATAGGACCCCAAAATCACAAACCATAAAAGAAAATGATGATCATTGAACTTCATTAAAACTATAACGTTAGGGGCACCTGGCTGGCTCAGTCAGTAGAGCACGTGACTCTTGATCTCAGGTTGTGAGTTCAAGCCCCATGTTGGGTGTAAAGATTACTTAAAAAAACAAATGAACAGGGGCGCCTGGGTGGCGCAGTCGTTAAGCATCTGCCTTCGGCTCAGGGCGTGATCCCGGCATTCTGGGATTGAGCCCCACATCAGGCTCCTCCACTGGGAGCCTGCTTCTTCCTCTCCCACTCCCCCTGCTTATGTTCCCTCTCTGGCTGGCTGTCTCTCTATCAAATAAATAAATAAAAATCTTTAGCAAAAAAAAAAAAATGAACAAAACTAAAACTTTACTCTTTGAAACACAGAGTTAAGAAACTGTAAAGACAAGCCACAGACTGTGAGAAAATACATGCAAAACATATCTGAAATATATATATATATATATCTTTTACAGCTCAATAATATAAAACAAATGATCTGATAGAAAAGATCAGAAGATTTGAACAGACACTGCAGTAAAGAAGGTTTGTGAATTTTAAGAATGGACACATGAAAAGCTGCTCAGCATCATTACTTATTAGAGAAATAAAATTTAAAAATACAATGAGAGACAACAGGACACCTAGTAGAATAACTAAAATTTAAAAGGCCTACAATACCAAGTGTTGGTGAGTATGTGGAGATGACTAGAACTTTCATATACTACTGGTGAGATTGTAAAGTGGCTCAATCAGTTTGGTAGCTTCTTATAAGAATAAAAATTCACTTTCTATATGACCCAGCAATTCTATTTCTAGGTATTCAGCCAAGAAAAATGAAATCATAGATGCACACAGACTGGTTCAAATGTTCGTAACAGCTTAATTCAAAATAGCCAGAAACTGGGAAGAAGTCCAAATGTCTACAGACAAGAGAAAGGAACAAATTGCACTGCAATCGGACAATGGACTATCACTCAGCAATCAAAAGGAGTAAACTCCGATCTTTCCAGCAATGTGGAGGATTCTCAACATTACCCTGAATGAAAGAAGTCAGGCACCAAGAGAGTCCATACCGTACGATTCCATGTATATGAAGTCTGGGAAATACAAACATATAATCTATAGAGACAGAAAACAGTCCAGTGGTTGCCGGGAGCCCGGGGAATGGGGGGGGGGGAGGTAAATGAAGGGTAGATTAAAAAGTTCTGTATCTTGATCAGGGTGGTCTTATACAAATGTGTCAAACCTCATCAAAATGTCCATTTAAAATGGGTGCATTTGGGGCGCCTGGGTGGTTCCGTGGGTTAAGCGTCTGCTTTCCGCTAGGGTCATGATCCCAGGGTCCTGGAATGGATCCCATCAAGTCCGGTATAGGGCTCCCCGCTCAGCGGCGAGTCTGCTTCTCCCCCTCCCCCTCCCTCTCCTCCTGCCTCTCCCCGTGCTGTGCTCTCTCCGGGGCTCTCTCTCAAATAAATAAATAAATAAAATGTGTTTTAAAAAATTAAGAAAGCGCAGCATTGCATTGGGCTTCGCATTTTGTACCTGTCCGTTTGCTCCCGCAGGGCCTGGGGCCTCTCCGTCTGGAGACTTCCCCAGTGCCATAGGGCTCGTCCTCCAGAGCGATCCAAGACTTAACACGCCAGCCGCTCCGGTGGACCCCTGGGCCTCCGAGCATGCGGGCCGGAGGAGGGGACCTGCCAGGAGGGGTGGGGGTCCGAGGCCAAGCCTGCCGCTTGGGGTGTTGCGCGGCCAAACCCCGCAGGGCCAGGCCTCTAGGCAACTTCTAGACAGCCGGAGGCGGGATGCGCCCAGCGGACGCGGAGAGCGTGTCCCCTCGCGGGGGACCCTGCCCTCGTGTCCCAGAGACCTCGGGATGGCACCGTGGCGTCCCGAGACCTGGATGAACCCGACTGGGCCGCACCGGCCCGAGCACGCGTCCACGGCAGGCCACCGGTCCCTCGGGCAGGAAGGAGCCCGGCAGGCGAGAGCCATCTGGGGGAGCCGGGGTCGGAAAGGAGAAGCTTCCTGGGGGCAAGCACCCCGCCTGGGAGGTGACCCGCTCTGGCTGGTCGACCCGCTAATCGGCGTCGGGGCTCACTCGGGACGCGACCCCCCGGCTCGGAATCACGCAGAGCTTTCGGGCACACTGCGCCCCACTCATCGCCCACTGAGGCGTGTTTTAGTGACGCCCCCGAAATCTGCGCGCTCCGGGGCCCCCGCGGCGCCACTGCGGAGACCCTCCCCATCCCGCGGTGGCTGCCGCACTGCTCACCGCGGAGACGCGCCCCCCCCCCCAAGCCAGCACACAATCCTCAGTCTCCCCCATCCCGCACACACACACACACACACACACACACACACACACACACACACACAC
>NW_024423564.1:11308154-11309994 GCF_017311325.1 Ursus maritimus
AAGAAGGTTTGTGAATTTTAAGAATGGACACATGAAAAGCTGCTCAGCATCATTACTTATTAGAGAAATAAAATTTAAAAATACAATGAGAGACAACAGGACACCTAGTAGAATAACTAAAATTTAAAAGGCCTACAATACCAAGTGTTGGTGAGTATGTGGAGATGACTAGAACTTTCATATACTACTGGTGAGATTGTAAAGTGGCTCAATCAGTTTGGTAGCTTCTTATAAGAATAAAAATTCACTTTCTATATGACCCAGCAATTCTATTTCTAGGTATTCAGCCAAGAAAAATGAAATCATAGATGCACACAGACTGGTTCAAATGTTCGTAACAGCTTAATTCAAAATAGCCAGAAACTGGGAAGAAGTCCAAATGTCTACAGACAAGAGAAAGGAACAAATTGCACTGCAATCGGACAATGGACTATCACTCAGCAATCAAAAGGAGTAAACTCCGATCTTTCCAGCAATGTGGAGGATTCTCAACATTACCCTGAATGAAAGAAGTCAGGCACCAAGAGAGTCCATACCGTACGATTCCATGTATATGAAGTCTGGGAAATACAAACATATAATCTATAGAGACAGAAAACAGTCCAGTGGTTGCCGGGAGCCCGGGGAATGGGGGGGGGGGAGGTAAATGAAGGGTAGATTAAAAAGTTCTGTATCTTGATCAGGGTGGTCTTATACAAATGTGTCAAACCTCATCAAAATGTCCATTTAAAATGGGTGCATTTGGGGCGCCTGGGTGGTTCCGTGGGTTAAGCGTCTGCTTTCCGCTAGGGTCATGATCCCAGGGTCCTGGAATGGATCCCATCAAGTCCGGTATAGGGCTCCCCGCTCAGCGGCGAGTCTGCTTCTCCCCCTCCCCCTCCCTCTCCTCCTGCCTCTCCCCGTGCTGTGCTCTCTCCGGGGCTCTCTCTCAAATAAATAAATAAATAAAATGTGTTTTAAAAAATTAAGAAAGCGCAGCATTGCATTGGGCTTCGCATTTTGTACCTGTCCGTTTGCTCCCGCAGGGCCTGGGGCCTCTCCGTCTGGAGACTTCCCCAGTGCCATAGGGCTCGTCCTCCAGAGCGATCCAAGACTTAACACGCCAGCCGCTCCGGTGGACCCCTGGGCCTCCGAGCATGCGGGCCGGAGGAGGGGACCTGCCAGGAGGGGTGGGGGTCCGAGGCCAAGCCTGCCGCTTGGGGTGTTGCGCGGCCAAACCCCGCAGGGCCAGGCCTCTAGGCAACTTCTAGACAGCCGGAGGCGGGATGCGCCCAGCGGACGCGGAGAGCGTGTCCCCTCGCGGGGGACCCTGCCCTCGTGTCCCAGAGACCTCGGGATGGCACCGTGGCGTCCCGAGACCTGGATGAACCCGACTGGGCCGCACCGGCCCGAGCACGCGTCCACGGCAGGCCACCGGTCCCTCGGGCAGGAAGGAGCCCGGCAGGCGAGAGCCATCTGGGGGAGCCGGGGTCGGAAAGGAGAAGCTTCCTGGGGGCAAGCACCCCGCCTGGGAGGTGACCCGCTCTGGCTGGTCGACCCGCTAATCGGCGTCGGGGCTCACTCGGGACGCGACCCCCCGGCTCGGAATCACGCAGAGCTTTCGGGCACACTGCGCCCCACTCATCGCCCACTGAGGCGTGTTTTAGTGACGCCCCCGAAATCTGCGCGCTCCGGGGCCCCCGCGGCGCCACTGCGGAGACCCTTCCCATCCCGCGGTGGCTGCCGCACTGCTCACCGCGGAGACGCGCCCCCTCCCCCAAGCCAGCACACAATCCTCAGTCTCCCCCATCCAGCACACACACACACACACACACACACACACACACACACACACACACAC